>NC_084732.1:67586426-67641426 GCF_033978785.1 Entelurus aequoreus
CTCAGTTTGATATAATTTAGTACTATTAGACATCAAAACTCATGTATTAGATCTAATACATTATAGTTCATTATATTTTTGCTCTGGTTCACACTTACGGCATGGACAAGGCAATCTCAACTCCCAGGTCTTCAAGCAGCTCAGAGAAGAATTCAAACTGATACATCTCCTCGATCACACACTTTTTCTGCATCGGGGAGCAAACATTGATTACAGGGCATTCAATATCCCATGGCCACAGGCATCATACTGTTTACCAGCGAGGTGTGCAGAGGGCTGGGCTGCTGCCTGAGGAGAGCCAAGATTCTCCTCACCGCTGCAGGTGAGGCGTCTGCCCTGAAACGCTGCTGTAAGACTGGGCAGCTCACACCGAGGCCCAACATCCCAAGACTCCTGATCATAAGTATCACAAACAAATTCAAAAAGATGAACACACTAATACACACAGCATGTCTGAGAACCCGTGTCCTCTACAGTGGACATTTTTTTTGGGGGTTACACATTTTCTAAAAAAGTTATGAAAAACACAACACTGGTTCTCAGGTGGTTGTAAAATCAGGTAAAGGGATTTTACACTTGTACCTTGGTTTTCAGTTTTAGTACGATTTTGTTCTAGGCAAAACTTTTCGCCCCAAAAAGTTTTGGTTTTGTTACGATTAAACAAAGTTTGGTGACTTAGTCTCAGGCTTTATTCATTGAGAATGGCTCCAGAACAACTCACCATCGAGGCAAATAAAGTTGTAGTAAACAGCAATAGTCCAATCAAAGTTAATGAGAGCTTAAAAGTCTGTGCTTACATGGTGTCACTGAACGCACCACACTGTTATGGTAAGTCTATCACGTACCCTCATTATTCTTCTTTGTTTTGTATAATTTCCTGTTTGTGCTCTTATTTTCTTGGTTACACTTCCTTTGTTGGCATGTCAAGCAGATACTTTACTGCTGTTGTGACAATTACTATGGTCAGCTAGATAAAAAAAATTAAAATACGGATAGTAGTATCATTAGCCCAGAATCCTAATGGTCCTCAATTAGGAACCCTCCATCCATCCATTTTCTACCGCTTGTCCCGTTCGGGGTCGCGGGGGTGCTGGAGCCTATCTCAGCTGCATTCCGGCGGAAGGTGGGGTACACCCTGAACAAGTCGCCACCTCATCGCAGGGTCAACACAGATAGACAGACAACATTCACACTCACATTCACACACTAGGGCCAATTTAGTGTTGCCAATCAACCTATCCCCAGGTGCATGTCTTTGGAGGTGGGAGGAAGCCGGAGTACCCGGAGGAAACCCACGCAGTTACGAGGAGAACATGCAAACTCCACACAGAAAGATCCTGAGCGCAGGATCGAACCCAGGACCTTCTTATTGTGAGGGAACAGTTACCAAAAAATACTGGTAACGAGACATTCAAAGGGCTTTATACTCCAGCACGGATTTGTTGTTTGTACATGGTAATAGTGTTTTTTTTTCCCTGCTGCATGCTTTAATTTGCCTGCTTCATTTTTAATAAAATGTGTTTTACCTGTGCGTCGATATACCTTTCTCTGCCTCCTGGGGTCACACCAACAACTAAGATGCACGGCCATGAAAACATCTAGCAAACAATCAATGGGACGTCCATCCATCCATCCATTTTTTACCGCTTGTCCATTTTTGGGGACGTGGGGGGGGTCACTGGAGCCTATCTTAGCTGCATTCGGGCGGAAGGCGGGGGACACCCTGGACAAGTCGCCGCCTCATCACAGGGCCAACACAGATAGACAGACAACATTCACACTCACATTCACACACTAGGGCCAATTTAGTGTTGCCAATCAAGCTATCCCCAGGTGCATGTCTTTGGAGGTGGGAGGAAGCCGGAGTACCCGGAGGGAACCCACGCAGTCACGGGGAGAACATGCAAACTCCACACAGAAAGATCCTGAGCGCAGGGTCGAACCCCAGACCTTCGTATTGTGAGGCAGATGCACTAACCCCTCTACCACCGTGCTGCCCTCAATGGGATATAATATTTTTATTTAATGTTTATTTTGTAATAATTATAATAATGGATTAGATTTATATAGCGCTTTTCTAGACACTCAAAGTGCTGCACAGAGAAGTGAGAACCCATCATTCATTCACTCCACATCCACACCTGGTGGTGGTAAGCTACATTTGTAGCCACAGCTGCCCTGGGGTAGACTGACAGAAGCGTATCCTTTGTATGCGTCATTTGTATGTATTTTACTTGTTTTTCTGCATGAAAAACTACAATTATTAAGTGTTTTGTGTTAATGTTTGTTGGAGTCTTGAACGGATTCTTTGGATTCACATTATTTCTTATGATAAAAAATAGTTTTCATGCATTTCAGATTATTTGGAATGGATCAATAAAGAACCAAGACACATTTGATCGAAAGATCGACTTACAGGAACTCTTCTTCTATAAAGTCTGGTTTACGGTCCAGTGCCACTTTAAATATCGCTTGGGCCTGAAGAAAAACAAAGAAACATGAAAAACAATCACACACCATGCAGTGTCGATTGTCAGGCCACTTTAAAGAGACAATTGAAATCTGACATAAGCACACTTCTTGTCTTTCCTGCTCACAGGCAAGTCATTTTCCACCACCATTGACATGAACTTATTCACAGCTGCTTTACAATGTAAACATTCAGTGACTATATACACACAGGCACGCCAGATCATGAAAAACTTACAGAATATTCCATGAGAAGGTGCAGGTCAGCAGGTCAAGACAGCATTTTTTTGATTTTGTATCAGTTAGTAGTAAATAGTACAAGGATAATACAAAACCCAAAACCAGTGAAGTTGTGTAAATCGTAAATAAAAACAGAATACAATGATTTGCAAATCCTTTTCAACTGACTGCAAAGACAAGATACTTAACGTTCGAACTGGAACTGTTATTTTTTGCAAATATTAGCTCATTTGGAATTAGATGCCTGCAACATGTTTCAAAAAAGTTGGCACAACTGGCAAAGAAGACTGAGAAAGTTGAGGAATGCTCATCAAACACTTATTTGGAACATCCCACAGGTGAACAGGCTAATTGGGAGCAGGTGGGTGCCATGATTGGGTATAAAAGCAGCTTCCATGAAATGCTCAGTCATTCACAAACAAGGATGGGGCGAGGGTCACCACTTTGTGAACAAATGCGTGAGCAAATTGTCCAACAGTTTAAGAACAACATTTCTCAACCAGCTATTGCAAGGAATTTAAGGATTTCACCATCCACGGTTCGTAATATCATCAAAAGGTTCAGAGAATCTGGATAAATCACTGCATGTAAGCGATGATATTACGGACCTTCGATCCCTCAGGCGGTACTTCATCAAAAAGCGACATCAGTGTGTAAAGGATATCACCACATGGGCTCAGGAACACTTCAGAAAACCACTGTCAGTAACTACAGTTGGTCGCTACATCTGTAAGTGCAAGTTAAAACTCTACTATGCAAAGCCATTTATCAACAACACCCAGAAATGCCGGCTTCGCTGGGCCCGAGCTCATCTAAGATGGACTGATGCAAAGTGTTCTGTGCCTGACGAGTTTTTAGAAACTGTGGACGTTGTATCCTCCGGAACATAGAGGGAAATAACCACTTGTTATAGGCGCAAAGTTCAAAAGCCAACATCTGTGATGGTATGGGGGTGTATTAGTGCCCAAGGCATGGGTCACTTACCCATCTGTGAAGGCACCATTAATGCTGAAAGGTAATTACAGGTTTTGGAGCCATCCAAGCAACGTTATCATGGACGTTCCTGCTTATTTCAGCAAGAAAATGCCAGGCCACGTGTTACAACAGTCTGGCTTCATAGTAAAAGAGTGTGGGTACTAGACTGGCCTGCCTGTAGTCCAGACCTGTCTCCCATTGAAAATGTGTGGCGCATTATGAAGCCTAAAATACCACAACGGAGACCCCCGGACTGTTGAACAACTTAAGCTGGACATCAAGCAAGAATGGGAAAGAATTCCACATGAAAAGCTTCAAAAATAGGTCTCCTCAGTTCCCAAACGTTCACTGAGTGTTGTTAAAAGGAAAGGCCATGTAACACA
Organism: Entelurus aequoreus; assembly: GCF_033978785.1. Classification (NCBI taxonomy): domain Eukaryota; kingdom Metazoa; phylum Chordata; class Actinopteri; order Syngnathiformes; family Syngnathidae; genus Entelurus; species Entelurus aequoreus. The sequence continues at coordinate 67,590,494 of NC_084732.1, forward strand.
GTGGTAAAAATGCCCCAGTGCCAACTTTTTTGCAATGTGTGCTGCCATTAAATTCTAAGTTAATGATTATTTGCAAAAATAAATTAAGTTTCTCAGTTGGAACATTAAATATCTTGTCTTTGCAGTCTATTCAATTGAATATAAGTTGAAAAGGATTTGCAAATCATTGTATTCTGTTTTTATTTACCATTTACACAATGTGCCAATTTCACTGGTTTTGGGTTTTGTACAAGGGCAGTGCAAGTAAGTGAATAAAGATGATGTGTGTGAAACCTGCTGCGTGTTCCAAGGTTTAGTGGAAGCGGTGGAGATGTTATCCACCAGCAGGTGTGTCCTGTGCAGGATACTGAGCAGAGGAGTGCAACAGAGCAGAGGCTCAACGTCATCCAACCAGTAGACCACATCAGGAAATCCCTGGTTAAAATATAGATGAATCATACATTTGCATGACAAATAGGATCAGTCGCTGTGATATCTTATTTCAGAGGGCACAAAACAATGAACATACTATAGCACCTAAAGGCTTCATCAGTTCATGCAGCTCTCGTCTGACGGGATGGTGCCGGATCCAAGTATTAATCCTCAAAAGGTGACAAGAAGGGTTCCGCACTTTTGTGGTGCAAGTGGACAGTCGTTAAGATACAACGTTGTGAGGCCAACGACAGCCATTTTGTACCACACTACCTCAGAGGATAAATACTTTTGCAGAGATAGAATATGTTTTTTTTTTAGGCACAATGTGCAATCTGCCAGGTTGAGGGTGGTGCTAGTCATGTGTGCACGGGTGGGGCAGTGGGATTGCATCATTAGAAAGTGTTTAAGCAGTGTGCATTCACCCGTTTAGGAGAATAAATAGGATACAGGAAGTATTGGGTAGGCTATACTTTATTTGATCGCTACGCTATTATACAACCTACATTATTAGATGCCACATGCTGCATGAATGCTGTGACCGAGTGTCTTAATAAAATCAATATACAAAACCAGGGATGTCCGATAATGGCTTTTTTGCCGATATTCAATATTCCGATATTGTCCAACTCTTAATTACCGATACCGATATATACAGTCGTGGAATTAACATATTATTATGCCTAATTTGGACAACCAGGTATGGTGAAAATAAGGTCCTTTATAAAAAAAATTATTTAAATAAAATAAATAAATTAAAAACATTTTCTTGAATAAAAAAGAAAGCAAAACAATATAAAAACAGTTACATAGAAACTAGTACACTGCAAAAAGTCAGTGTTCAAAAACGAGAAAAAAAAAATACAAAAATTAGGGGTATTTTATTTGAAATATGCAAAATTATCTGCCAATAGAACAAGAAAATGTGGCTTGTCAAGACTTTCTAAAACAAGTAAAATTAGCTAACCTCAATTAACCCAAAAATACCTTAAAATAAGTATATTTTCACTAATAACAAGTGCACTTTTCTTGATAGAAAAAAAAAAGGAACCTTTTTGCTCAATATGTTGAAAAATATTCTTAAATTAAGTAAATGCAAGTGCCATTATCTTGACATAATGATATGCGCTCTGCATTACATTTCTTGAAACCAGCAAACTTATACGAAAAACTAATTTATTGTTCTTAATGGAAAGGCAACAAGGCAACCGCTTGTTACTCTCGGGGTCTCCATCGATAACATGACATCATCGCGCCAAGTGCGTGCTCTTTCAGTCAATTAGTGTGCAAGTAATACATACATATATATATATATATATATATATATATATATATATATATATATATATACATACAGCCCAGCCCCTGGCCAAACTTGTTTTAATTGTAATTTTGAGGAATTTATCTGAATGTGCATGAACTATTTCTGTTCAAAATGGTTTGAAATGTCAAATGTTAAATGTTTAAATATTAACTGTCAGTTTACTGAACTGTGCCAACTGTACTACTATATGAGTACGTATTTTCTATTGTTTCATTGAAAATAAAACAGCAAAGTCAATTTGGCTGTCATCTGTTTTAATATGAGACACAATTTTGTCAAAGTCATGATTTGTTTGTTCATGCTTCAAATAAGAAATTATTACTTTAAAAAAGTAGTTTTATACTTGTGAGTGTTGATGACACAGCTTTGAAACAGTTGATATTCTAGTTTCAAGCATGTTTTACTCAATATAGGTCATCAAATCTCAGCAACAAGCTGAAATATCTTACTGAGATCATTTAGGAGCAGAACACTTAAAACAAGTAAAACACTCTAACATAAAATCTGCTTAGTGAAAATAATTATCTTATCAGACAGAAAATAAGCAAATATCACCCTTATTTGAGATATTTCATCTTACTTAGATTTCTGTTTTTGCAGTGTAATTAATGAAAATGAGTCAAATTAACTGTTAAAGGTTAGTACTATTAATGGACCAGCAGCACGCACAATCATGTGTGCTTACGGACTGTATCCCTTGCAGACTGTATTGATATATATTGATATATAATGTAGGAACCAGAATATTAATAACAGAAATAAACAACCCTTTTGTGTGAATGAGTGTAAATGGGGGAGGGAGTTTTTTTGGGTTGGTGCACTAATTGTAAGTGTATCTTGTGTTTTTTTATGTTGATTTAATAAAAAAAACACGATTACGATAATAAAAAAAAAAACGATACCGATCATTTCCGATATTACATTTTAAAGCATTTATCGGCCGATATCGGCAGGCCGATATTATCGGACATCTCTATACAAAACCCAAAACCAGTGAAGTTGGCACGTTGTGTAAATCGTGAATAAAAACAGAATACAATGACTTGCAAATCCTTTTCAACTTATATTCAATTGAATAGACTGCAAAGACAAGATATTTAACGTTCGAACTGGTAAACTTTGTTATTTTTTGCAAATATTAGCTCATTTGGAATTTCATGCCTGCAACATGTTTCAAAAAAGTTGGCACAAGTGGCAAAAAAGACTGAGAAAGTTGAGGAATGCTCATCAAACACTTATTTGGAACATCCCACAGGTAAACAGGCTAATTGGGAACAGGTGGGTGTCATGATTGGGTGTAAAAGCAGCTTCCATGAAATGCTCAGTCATTCACAAACAAGGATGGGGTGAGGGTCACCACTTTGTGAACAAATGCGTGAGCAATTTGTCGAACAGTTTAACAACAATATTTCTCAAAGAGCTATTACAAGGAATTTAGGGATTTCACTGTGGACGTTGCGTCCTCCGGACCAAAGAGGAAAAAAAATACCCGGACTGTTATAGGCGCAAAGTTTAAAAGTCAGCATCTGTGATGGTATAGAGGTGTATTAGTGCCCAAGGCATGGGTAACTTACACATCTGTGAAGGCACCATTAATGCTGAAAGGTACATACAGGTTTTGGAGCAACATATGTTGCTATCCAAGCAAGGTCTTTTTCATGAACGCCCCTGCTTATTTCAGCAAGACAATGCCAAGCCACATTCTGCGCGTGTTACAATAGCGTGGCTTTGTAGTAAAAGAGTGCGGGTACTAGACTGGCCTGCCTGTAGTCCAGACTTGTCTCCCATTGAAAATGTGTGGCACATTATGAAGTGTAAAATACCACAATGGAGACCCCGTACTGTTGAACAACTTAAGCTGTACATCAGGCAAGAATGGGAAAGCTTCAAAAATTGGTCAAAAATTGCCCAAACATTTACAGAGTGTTGTTAAAAGGAAAGGCCATGTAACACAGTGGTAAAAATGCCCCTGTGCCAACTTTTTTTGCAATGTGTTGCTGCCATTAAATTCTAAGTTAATGATTATTTGCACAAAAAAAAATTTAGTTTCTCAGTCCGAACATTAAATATCTTGTCTTTGCAGTCTATTTAATCGAATATAAGTTAAAAAGGATTTACAAATCAATGTATTCTGTTTTTATTTACGAATTACACAAAGTGCCAACTTCACTGGTTTTGGGTTACGTAAAAAAAAGCCTTGGAACCGGCACCATCCTCTCAGACTAGAGCTGTCCTACCTAGTCTTTTAACAAGAACTGATGAGAGGTAAAAAATTATTTTCAGACAATAAAAATCTTGATTCAATGTCCTGAGAAAACTATGACTTGGGTGAGTAAGAATATTCACAGGATATAGCACACATTTGAAAAATACGTCTCCTATAATACCCAAAGTTTGGTGGAGATGGCATTTGCTTGTGGCGGACGCAGGCCTGTTGCATGCTGGGCCATGTCGGGGAGGGATGACAGCAGCCGGTCTGACGTCAGCATCAGCAGCGTCTCCGTCCTCACACCCACAGTGAGAGAGCCCAGCTCCTGCAGGCGGCCGAGAGGGCTCAGCTAGATGTGCGGGCAGAGGTCATGGGGGTCAGGGCAAACACCAACAGTACCGCTCTAGGAATTTTTATTTTGCAAAAAAACATACAATGTTGATTGATGATAACTTGTCAACAATGACGAAAGCCTGCAAAGCATACAGAAGCAAATATTAGCAAAAGTGTTTCATGCAAGACTGAACAGCTTCCATGTGGGATTTTAATACAAGAGGTGGACAGATCAAGCCAAATGTTGTTAGTGATGATACCAAAAGGTAGTATCGGTATTGGAACGATACTCGCTTTATGTAATCGATGTTTTTCAGTTCAGACTAAATCAGATGCATAACTTCTTCAATATTCAAACAAAATACAGCATATATACAGAATATATTTATATCGGGGGGTGTCCAAAAATGTTCCACTGTGAGTTGTACACTGAAAAATAAAAGTATTTATCACTTTCCAAACCAATATTATTAAACAATTGCCTATGCATTTGATTATTATTTTTTAATTTTTTTTTTCCCAAACAAATTGCTGGAAAAACTGTGTTTTTTTAAAATATAAGTCAGGTTTTTCATTTTTTTCATGTATTTATTTATTTCAGGCAGTGACATAAAAAAAAGTACAAAATTGATAACACATAATAATATAAATGTATATAGTGTAAAATGTAATGTATAGTATGTAATGCATGATTGTCCAGTTGACAAGCGGATATTAAAGTACCGGGTATCTATTTTAATTTTTCAAAATATACTGTAAATTTGAAATATGTGTTATAAAGTACCAATGACAGTCACACACACACTAGGTGTGGTGAGATTATCCTCTGCATTTGACCCATCACCCTCACCCCCTGGGAGGTGAGGGGAGCAGTGAGCAGCAGCGGTGCCCGCGCCCGGGAATTATTTTTGGTGATTTAACCCCCAATTCCAACCCTTGATGCTGAGTACCAAGCAGGGAGGTAATGGGTCCCATTTTTATAGTCTTTGGTATGACTCGGCCGGGGTTTGAACTCACGACCTACCAATCTCAGGGCGGACATTCTAACCACTTACGAATGTGAGTGTGAATGGTTGTTTGTCTATATGTGCTCTGTGATTGGCTGGTGACCAGTCTAGGGTGTATACCCCGCCTCTCGCACAAAGTCAGCTGAGATAGGCTCCAGCTAAAGCACTAAAAACTGGCCTGTGAAATACAAGTTTACTAACTTTTCAACACATTTTTACTATCTTTATAATACATTTTACCCCACATCTGCAGTCCCCTCCAAGGTTTCTCATTGTATCCCATTGGGTTGAGTTTTTTCTTGCCCTGATGTGGGATCTGGGATGTCGTTGTGCAGCCCTTTGAGACACTTGTGATTGAGGGCTATATAAATAAAGTTTGATTGATTTATTGAAATGCCTTTTACTGTATTGTATGCAATTTACTGCATATAATTATATGCCTTTTAAACTTTCATAGCTTACACCTAAAGAACTAATAAGTTGAGTAAGAAAGATAAAGTACTTTATTGACGTACATTATTTGCAGGCTTTTAAGGGCCACATAAAACGACGCGGAGGGTCAGAAAAACACCCTGAATGTCAGCTTTTTGATATTAGTGTAACAATTTCAACTTTTTCTCATTAAATTACACCTGTTAGCTCTTTTATTCATCTCTTTGTGGGTTTTTTTGCACTAGTATTTTTAGAAAAAAATTGCTGAAGGCCACACTTTGGACACCTCTGATTTATAGTGTCATCAATTCGGGGATTGTCACAAACGTTTAACACCGGCCCGCGAACAGGTTTTATCTGGCCCGTTTGCTAAGTATAATAATGAGCTGAAATTTTTGAACAAAAGAAACTGCTGTTCTAAATGTGTCCACTAGATGTCGCAATAGCAATGATTTGGATTTTTGTAGATGATGCTACATATGTAAAAAAACAAAAAACAAAACACATGATGGTAGTGCAACAGTCGAGAAAATGATCAAACTACATGAATAACATACTGTAATTTGATTTTGATATTATTTTTTTATCTTGATGGATTGAAAATTAACACCAATGAGTTGACTGATGAACATTATCACATAATTTATTCAGAAATTATAAATAACGACACTATTAACCGCAAATGTTTTTTGTTCTATTTTTAAACAAAAACAAAAAAACAAATTATTTTTGAACAAAAACAATCCGAAGTTGTCTTTATTTTTAAGTTATCGTGCCGGAGTAGATTTTTCTCCATGTGGCCACCGATCTAAAATGAGTTTGACACCCCTGGTTTAACATCTTTGGAAGGATGTCCTCAGTTGTGCTTGAACTTGTGACAGGTTTGTGGGTTAATCCACTCCACTATGGTCTGCATGCAAGGCCAAGACAGCAGTCAATAAGTGAGAACCCCTTTGAGATAACAGCTGTGGGGGCAACAAAACTCTTCCCCTCTTCTGCCACCTCAGCGGTCAGGACTTCTCCCTGCTTGTCAGCTGTTCCTCACCTGTTGGCAGTGCACCAGAGCGTGTGACAAGCAGAGCCTTGTGGAGGACAATTGACCTGAATTTAAAAAAGGGTCGACTAGAAAAACAGAAATCCATCTGCATGGATCAGTATACTTTGATGGTTTTGATAACCATATGTCTTACGGCAGGGGTTCTTAACCTTTTTGACCTTGGGGCCCAACTTTTGCACTACAGAGGAGCCCGGGACACACTCACTTATCAACCCTGAATTAGTAATCTTACTCTTGATTTTAATCCTATTCAAAATATACAGTACAGGCCAAAGGTTTGGACACACCTTCTCATTCAATGGGTTTTCTTTGTTTTCATGACTATTTACATTGTAGATTGTCACTGAAGGCATCAAAACTATGAATGAACACATGTGGAGTTATGTACTTAACAAAAAAAGGTGAACTAGCTGAAAACATGTTTTATATTCTAGTTTCTTCAAAATAGCCACTCTTTACTCTGATTACTGCTTTGCACATCTTGGTATTCTCTTAATGAGCTTCAAGAGGTAGTCGCCTGAAAGGGTTTTCACTTCACAGGTATCATAGTTGTGATGCCTTCAGTGACAAACTACAATGTAAATAGTCATGAAAATAAAGAAAACGCATTGCAATGAAAAGGTGTGTCCAAACGTTTGGCCTGTACTGTATATCTAACCTACTTACAGTTTACAAAAAAATATTGTCAAATGACATGAAACCATCTCATTTACATTTACATACATAAACATAATCACAAAGACTATTATTTATTTAACACTTAAACCTTAGGCCTAGGTCAGGCTGATTAGAAAACAATATATATACTGCATAAGAAGGGACTCATAAATAACTGACGAAAAATAAATGTATGTTTTGCTCAAATAAATTATTAATGAATATGTTTCTTAAAGAAACCGTCAGTAAATGTAAAATGCAAATGAAAATACAGTATCACTACATTTTGTGCTTAAGAAACATCTTCTGTTTGTATGAGATTGTCATTACTGCCACAGGTGGTGGAAAAGTGTATTACAACTGAGAACACTGTCTTATGGTACTGTAAGTTGTGTGCACTGGTCTACCTGTGCAGGACTGAAAGACACCGTTTTGAGGGCAGGGAGGGCTGCAAGGAGCTGCGATGGTGTGAGTCCCTGCAGGAACGTGGCCCCCAGGGCGGGCAGCAGGTGGGCAATACCTGCCAGTTTGTCGGGACTGAGTGAAGACGGGAGTGTCAGCTCGGTGCTGTTCAGTAAAAAACTGGAGGTCTGGAAGAGAACATGAGAGCAACATCTATGACAACTTAATGATGAATGCATTTTAGAGACACAAAACACTGAGGGCCGCCCGTATTTATGTTGCAGTTCCTACCAAGTGACTGGGCAAGCTAAGTCCGTCACGAGTGCAGTTCATAATGACGTCCCAGATGACCTTGAAGGCCTCGCTGCTTTTGTATGCCAGGAGGTCACTTGGCTCTGCCAGGCATGAGAGATTACCTAACCTAAAATCAGAAACACAGTCTTTGAATATCCATTCATTCATCCATTTGCTATACTGCTTGCCCTCTTTAGAGTCGCGGGTGAGCAGAAGACTTCTGGAGACACCTGGACAGGTCGTCAGTCAATCACAGGACACAAGTAATAATTATTGCAGAGAATTTTGTAGGATGTATTTTGACGTCATTGTTTGTTGATATACAGTGCATCCGGAAAGTATTCACAGCGCTTCACTTTTTCTCCATTAAGTTATGCTACAGCCTTTTTCCAAAATGGAATAAATTAATGTTTGTCCTCAAAATTCTACAGACAATACTCCATAATGACAATGTGAAAAATGTCATGGGGTGTGCACAATCAGCTGCTCCTTCGTCTGCACGTGCCACAGGACACGCCCATACACACTCTGCTTCTGCTGCCACACACCAGCACAGCTGTGCGCAATCATCAACCGACACACCTGCTGCTGATGACATCACTCCTCATAAAAGCCAGCGTGTCCAGAGAACCAACGCTGGAACGTAGTCTCTGCTTGCAGTAAGCTTTCGTCTCTGGCTCCTCACCTTTGTTTGCTCGCTCCTTGTGACCTTCAACCCTTGTGCTCATTTGTCTCTTGTTTTCCCCAGTATTCCCTCCGTCGCCTTGGAAGTGAGCAGTGCGCCTCACTTCTCTGGACCCCTCTGGATTCTGATTTGCCTCCCTCGATCCTCGATCCCCACTTTGGACTTGGACCTCTGGACGCCCCTCTCAGCCCCACGGACCCCCGCTTGTTTCACGGACTCCCCTACCTGCCTCGCCCTACTGAACTGGTCACCTTCTCACTCAACACGCACTTACAACAACCACTGGTAAATATTCATTGTAACACTTCACATAGTCCTGCAAACATACACAGTAGCATACACACTCCACCACATCATCAAGCTCTAAATAAACTATTGAGCTTATTCTTGTTGCTGTGTCGTCTCCTTCCCCGTCGAACATAACAGTACGTTCCAGCCATGTCGGAACCGGACGGCACAAGCAGACCCAAGTCCGCGTCCTTTCCTCGACCCCCCACGGCTCCTAACCTCACGGCCATGCACGCTGAGATTCAGGCCCACCACGCTCGATTTTCGAGCCTAGGGAACAAGCTTGATGTCTCCTTCGCTAGCCTGCTGGCTAGACTGGAAAGCCTTAGTCCAAGCCCTGCTCCTCCACCTGTGCCGAATTACAGTGCTCCGGCAGCCGCCACCTCCTGGAGCCCCTCAAACCCCCGGGAACCCAAGATCTCCAGCCCCAGTCCCTTTGAGGGGGATTTTGAACCTTGTCGAGGTTTTTTGGTTCAGTGTGAACTCATTTTTAAGCACCAACCATCTCGCTATTCTTCTGATGGAGCGAAGATTGCATTTGTGTTTTCATTACTCTCTGGACAGGCTCTCAAGTGGGCCACCGCAGCAGTAGACAAGACTTTGGGGCTGAGCACCAACTATGCTGCTTTTCGAGCGGAGTTCCAGGCTGTGTTCGATCACCCCGTGGACGGGGGGGATGCTGCTTCACGACTGCACTCCATCCGACAGGGTTCCCGCTCGGTTGCGGCCTACACTCTTGAGTTCCGCACTCTGGCGGCCGACAGCGAGTGGGGAGACAAGGCACTCCAGAGTGCATTCAGGAGAGGACTGAGTGACGAAATCAAGGACGGTTTGCTGAGAGACCGACCTACTTCGTGTCGAGCCCTCATCGACCTGGCCCTCTTATTTGACCAAAGACTCAGTGAACGAGCAGCAGAGAGAGCGCAGGCTGCTGCTAGTTTTCCAGCTAGCTCATCTCCGAGACCCAAGTTTCGACCTGTCGACCACGCCGCCGTGTTTCGGCCTACACCTCCGTACATGCCAGCAGCAACTGTGGAACCCATGCAGTTGGGCAGGTCACGCCTAGAGGCAGCAGAGAGGGAAAGGAGATTCAGGCAGCATCTCTGCCTCTACTGCGGACTGGCTGGTCACCCCATCCGGAGCTGCCCGGCTGGTCACCCCATCCGGAGCTGCCCGACGAGGCCAAAAGACCAGGCTCGCCACCAAGGGGGTTCCTGGTGAGCCACACAACTGTTCCCCAAATCAAGAGAGACCCAGGCATTCTCTTTCCTGCATCCCTGTCATGGAGCTCTAGGACTCTGACCGTGGGGGCCTACCTGGATTCAGGAGCAGACGAAAGTTTCATGGATCACGAGTTTGCTCGCCAAGCAGGAATAACCCTCATTCCACTGGAGACTTTCCTGCCGGCACAAGCTCTGGATGGACATCCCCTCGGTCCCATCAAGCACCGCACCGAACCCCTGTCTCTGACCCTCTCGGGGAATCACACCGAGACCATCAGCCTCTGGGTGCTCGACGCTCCCGTCGCCCCGCTTGTCCTCGGGCGATCTTGGCTTCGACAGCACGACCCTCACATATCCTGGTCCACGGGCAAGGTCCTTGCATGGAGCACTGCCTGCCACGCTAACTGCCTAAGGTTGGCAGTTCCCCCAGCCTGCAGAGCCAAGCCCACCTCACCTCCCACTGATCTCTCCTGTGTTCCCGCTGCTTATCATGACCTTTCAGCGGTATCTGACAAGGTACGTGCGCTGTCTCTTCCCCCGCATAGACCTTATGACTGCGCTATCGACCTGATTCCCAACGCTGTCCTTCCCTCCAGCAGACTTTACAATCTGTCTTTACCAGAGAAGAAGGCCATGAAGGACTACATCACTGAATCCCTTGCCTCAGGTATCATCACCCCCTCCAAGTCCCCGGTGGCAGCAGGCTTCTTCTTCGTGGGAAAGGACGGTTCCTTGAGGCCTTGCATTGACTACAGACAATTAAACTGCATTACCATCAAGAATAAATATCCCCTACCCCTGCTGAGCTCCTCTTTTGAGCCCCTTGCTCCTGCCACTATTTTCACCAAGCTTGATCTCCGAAATGCCTATCACCTGGTGCGAATCAAAGAGGGTGATGAATGGAAAACGGCCTTCAACACCCATCTCGGACACTTCGAGTACAGGGTGATGCCATTCGGCCTTACTAATGCACCGGCTGTTTTCCAGGCCCTCGTCAATGATGTTTTACGGGACATGTTGGACCATTTCGTTGTCGTGTACCTTGATGACATTTTGATTTTTTCCCAGAACCTGCAGGAGCACCAACGACATGTCCGCCTGGTCCTCCAACGCCTGCTGGAGAACAGATTGTTCGTCAAAGCAGAAAAGTGTGAGTTTCACGCACCTTCAGTGGGATTCTTGGGTTTTGTTGTTAAGAAGGGCCACATAAGAGCGGACCCTAAGAAGATTGAGGCGGTACTGGAGTGGCCCCAACCCACCACCCGTACGAAACTAAGATGGTTCCTGGGATTTGCCGGATTTTATCGACGTTTCATCAGGGATTTCAGCAAGGTAGCTGCACCTTTCCACACACTCACTTCTACCAGTATTCCTTTTCTGTGGACCAGGGAGGCCAGTGAGGCTTTTAGTAGATTGAAGAGGAGTTTTGCCTCTGCCCCGGTCCTCGTCCATCCTGACACGGACAACTCCTTCATCGTGGAGGTGGTCGCGTCGGATTCTGGGATTGGAGCAGTGCTCTCCCAATGCTCCCGTAAGGACAATCTTGTACACCCTTGTGCATTCTTTTCTAGGGGCCTCTCTCCAGCTGAACGGAATTACGATGCCGGTAACCGAGAACTACTAGCTGTTCATGAGGCCTTGGCAGAGTGGAGACACTGGTTGGAGGGAGCGAAACACCAGTTTCAGGTCTTGACGGACCATCGCAACCTGCTCCACATTCGTTCCGCCAGGAGGCTTAACGACCGTCAGGCTCGCTGGGCCAATTTTTTTAGCCGTTTTGATCATACGCTCTCGTTTAGGCCAGGCTCCAGGAACACAAAGGCCGACGCCCTCTCCCGGCAGTTCTCGGAGGAGCCAACTTGTTCGCCTACGGCAGAACCCATTCTTCCTCCTGCCCGGATAGTGGGCATGGTCACTTGGGAGGTGGAGGAACAGATAAAAACCGCCCTGCGGTCTAATCCGGCACCAGGTGGCGGCCCGCCCAACAAGCTGTTTGTTCCCCGTGAGTTCCGATCTAAGGTGCTGGATTGGGGGCATTCCAGCATCTTCTCCTGCCATCCGGGGTTTCAACGCTCGCTATCCTTCATCCGACGACGGTTCTGGTGGCCGTCTATGGCTTCAGACACCCGTGAGTTTATCGCCGCTTGTACAACATGCTCCCGCAAAAAAGCTTCCCACAGACCTCCAGCGGGCCTCCTGTGCCCACTACCTGTCCCCGGCCGTCCCTGGTCCCACATCGCATTGGACTTCGTGACAGGATTCCCAGTGTCCCGAGGTAACACTACTATCCTTACCATTGTCGATCGATTCTCGAAGGCTGCACATTTTGTTCCCCTCCCCAAGCTTCCCTCCTCCTCAGAGACTGCTGACCTCCTTGCTCTACACATTGTAAAACAACACGGTATCCCGGTGGATATTGTTTCAGATCATGGTCCCCAGTTCACTTCCCGGGTGTGGCAATCGTTTTGCAAGGGGATTGGGGCTACGGTCAGTCTCACCTCTGGGTATCATCCCCAGAGCAACGGTCAAGCGGAGAGGGCCAACCAATGCGTGGAGACCATGTTGCGTTGTGTTGCCGCTCGCCAGCCTGCCTCCTGGAGCAAGTACTTGCCATGGGTCGAGTATGCTTATAACTCCATGAAGAGCTCGGCCACCGGCATATCTCCCTTTCAGTGTTCCCTAGGATATCAGCCTCCTATGTTTTCCCAACAGGAGGTCGAAGCAGCAGTTCCGTCCACTCGAGCCCACATCAAACGCTGCCATAACATTTGGAGGACCGCCCGGGATGCACTCTTGAAAGCCTCCGAAAGGATGCGCCATAGTGCTAACAGGCGCCGCATCCCGGCACCATCATACCAACCTGGACAACAGGTGATGTTACGCGCCAAGGACCTCCATCTCCAGGTACCCTCCCGGAAATTGGCACCTCAATATGTCGGGCCTTTTTCTGTGGAGGCCATTATCAATCCTGCCTCCATTAGACTGTCTCTCCCGCCTTCTCTTAAGAGGCATCCCATGTTCCATGTGTCACAGATCAAACCTGTAGCAGAGAGCTCTTTTTCACCCCCTTCCCCTCCCCCTCCCCCACCCTCTCCTAGGATCCTCGAGAGTGGTGACCCAGTATGGTCAGTCAAGGAGATCCTCAGGGTTCTTCGGCAAGGTAGGGGACTAGTGTACCTAGTAGACTGGGAGGGCTATGGACCAGAGGACCGATCATGGGTACCGGCCTCCTATCTTGCGGACCCCTCTCTGTTGGAGGATTTCTACCGGGCTCACCCTGAGACTCCCCGTAGCTCGTCAGGAGCCTCGCATAAGGAGAGGGGTACTGTCATGGGGCGTGCACAATCAACTGCTCCTTCGTCTGCATGTGCCACAGGACACGCCCATACACACTCTGCTTCTGCTGCCACACACCAGCACAGCTGTGCGCAATCATCAACCGACACACCTGCTGCTGATGACATCACTCCTCATAAAAGCCAGCGTGTCCAGAGAACCAACGCTGGAACGTAGTCTCTGCTTGCAGTAAGCTTTCGTCTCTGGCTCCTCACCTTTGTTTGCTCGCTCCTTGTGACCTTCGACCCTTGTGCTCATTTGTCTCTTGTTTTCCCCAGTATTCCCTCCGTCACCTTGGAAGTGAGCAGTGCGCCTCACTTCTCTGGACCCCTCTGGATTCTGATTTGCCTCCCTCGATCCTCGACCCCCACTTTGGACTTGGACCTCTGGACGCCCCTCTCAGCCCCACGGACCCCCGCTTGTTTCACAGACTCCCCTACCTGCCTCGCCCTACTGAACTGGTCACCTTCTCACTCAACACGCACTTACAACAACCACTGGTAAATATTCATTGTAACGCTTCACATAGTCCTGCAAACATACACAGTAGCATACACACTCCACCACATCATCAAGCTCTAAATAAACTATTGAGCTTATTCTTGTTGCTGTGTCGTCTCCTTCCCCGTCGAACATAACAAAAAAATTAAACTAAACAATCACATGTACATATTGACAGTATTTGCCCAATACTTTGTTGATGCACCTTTGACATTAATTACACGATGCCGCAAGCTTTGCACACCTAGCTTTAGGCGGTTTCAACCATTCCTCTTTGCATCACCTCTCAAGCTCCATCAGGTTGGATGGGAAGCGTTGGTTTTTATACAGGATGTCTCCGTACATTGCTACATTCATCTTTCCCTCTATCCTGCCTCACAGTTCTTGCCGCCGAAACACATCCCCACAGCATGATGCTGCCACCACCATGGTGTTGGCCTGGTAATACAGTTTTTTACATTTGCTTACACACAATTTTACTAACTGTGTGTCTTTTTTCAAAAGGATTTACACACTTTTCCAAACACAACATTAAATGTTCTTAATTCCTAGATTATTGGCATAAGGACAAACACTTCGGTCAAAACATATGCCCATTCATCAAAATAAAGCAAGCATTTGTAAAAATGCAGTTTTATTGTCATCTCACTCACACAGACTTCAAATGATAAGACACTATTGGAGTGAGTTACCCAGAACAGTGATAAATACAAAACACATTTGTAAAAACCCTTATTTTACTATAAGAAATCACATGTTTGGGGCATTTTGCACGACCTTTTTAGCATATGTGATGAATGATTACTGTAACTTGACAACATATGTGGGCAAATCCATAGCAATCGTCATTGTTTACTTTGAAGTGGGCCTATACGTAAGGACCTAAAGAGAAAGTAAAACTATCCTCTAATCTTTTCAAGAAGTGCTCAACAATGATGCTGCAAACTGAAAATGTGTATTTTTTTACCAGTCAGGTAAAGTAACATATCACAGTAGTCAACAATGGTATGCAGTACAAATTAAAATCTGAGACAAATAAGAAGGTTTGAAAAACAATCTGGAGATAAAGATGTGTGTATCACAATCCTAGTGTGTGCGTAAAGTGTGAAAACGTGTGTATAACAATCGTTATCTGTGTGCAAGATGGGAAGGTGTGTGTAAAGCATTGTGTGTAATATTTCGCAAAAACTGTTAAGCAGAGTCTATGCCTAATATTAGGCACATCTGCACAGTGGTTTTGTTTACTGTGTGTAGACTTTTGTTAACTGTGTGAACATTTAAAGGCCTACTGAAATGAAATTGTTTTATTTAAACGGGGATAGCAAATCCATTCTATGTGTCATACTTGATCATTTCGCGATATTGCCATATTTTTGCTGAAAGGATTTAGTAGAGAACATCGACGATAAAGTTGCAACTTTTGGTCACTGATTAAAAAAAAGCCTTGCCTGTACCGGAAGTAGCGTGACGTCAACAGTTGAAAGGCTCCTCACATTTTCCTATTGTTTTCAATGCAGCTAGAGCGATTCGGACCGAGAAAGCGACGATTACCCCATTAATTTGAGCGAGGATGAAAGATTTGTGGATGAAGCACGTTAGAGTGAAGGACTAGAATGCAGTGCAAGACATATCTTTTTTCGCTCTGACCGTAACTTAGGTACAAGCTGGCTCATTGGATTCCACACTCTCTCCTTTTTCTATTGTGGATCACGGATTTGTATTTTAAACCACCTCGGATACTATATCCTCTTGAAAATGAGAGTCGAGAACGCGAAATGGACATTCACAGTGACTTTTATCTCCACGACAATACATCGGCGAAGCTCTTAGCTACTGAGCTAACGTGATAGCATCGGACTCAAATGCAGATAGAAACAAAATAAATAAATCCCCGACTGGAAGGATAGACAGAAAATCAACAATACTATTAAACCATGTACATGTAACTACACGGTTAATGCTTTCCAGCCTGGCGAAGGTTAACAATGCTGTTGCTAACGACGCCATTGAAGCAAACTTAGCAACGGGACCTCACAGAGCTATGCTAAAAACATTAGCAATCCACCTACACCAGCCAGCCCTCATCTGCTCATCAACACCCGTGCTCACCTTCGTTCCAGCGATCGACGGTGTGCCGAAGGACTTCACCCGATCACAGATACGGTCGGCGAGACAGAGGAAATTAAAGGCCTACTGAAACCCACTACTACCGACCACGCAGTCTGATAGTTTATATATCAATGATGAAATCTTAACATTATAACACATGCCAATACGGCCGGGTTAACTCATAAAGTGACATTTTAAATTTGCCGCTAAACTTCCGGTTCGAAACGCCTCTGAGGATGACGTATGCGCGTGACGTAAACCGGCGAACACGGGTATGCCTTCCACATTGAAGCCAATACGAAAAAGCTCTGTTTTCATTTCATAATTCCACAGTATTCTGGACATCTGTGTTCGTGAATCTGTTTCAATCATGTTCATTGCATTATGGAGAAGGAAGCCGAGCAAGCAAAGAAGAAAGTTGTCGGTGCGAAATGGACGTATTTTTCGAACGTAGTCAGCCACAACAGTACACAGCCGGCGCTTCTTTGTTTACATTCCCGAAAGATGCAGTCAAGATGGAAGAACTCGGATAACAGAGACTCTAACCAGGAGGACTTTTGACTTGGATACACAGACGCCTGTAGAGAACTGGGACAACACAGACTCTTACCAGGATTACTTTGATTTGGATGACAAAGACGCAGACGTGCTACTGTGAGTATGCAGCTTTGGCTTTTTTTTGCGTATGTACGTAACTTTTTTTTAAATATATAAGCTTTATGAACCTTGGGTTAGGTGAACGGTCTTTTGGGCTGAGTGATTGTGTGTGTTGATCATGTGTTTGAATTGTATTGGCGTGTTCTATGGAGCTAGGAGCTAGCAGAGGAGCTAGGAGCTAGCATAACACGTACCGTACCGTACGTGCGCGTCACGTACGTAACTTTTTAAAAATATATAAGCGTTATGAACCTTGGGTTAGGTGAACGGTCTTTTGGGCTGAGTGATTGTGTGTGTTGATCAGGTGTTTGAATTGTATTGGCGTGTTCTATGGAGCTAGGAGCTAGCAGAGGAGCTAGGAGCTAGCATAACAAACACGCAGGTGTTATTATGCAGGATTAATTTGTGGCATATTAAATATAAGCCTGGTTGTGTTGTGGCTAATAGAGTATATATATGTCTTGTGTTTATTTACTGTTGTAGTCATTCCCAGCTGAATATCAGGTACCGTGAGTATGCAGCCTTGGCTGCTAAACATTCGATAACTTGACCGTATGTGCGCGTCACGTACGTAACTTTTTAAAAATATATAAGCTTTATGAACCTTGGGTTAGGTAAACGGTCTTTTGGGCTGAGTGATTGTGTGTGTTGATCAGGTGTTTGAATTGTATTGGCGTGTTCTATGGAGCTAGGAGCTAGCAGAGGAGCTAGGAGCTAGCATAACAAACACGCAGGTGTTTTTATGCAGGATTAATTTGTGGCATATTAAATATAAGCCTGGTTGTGTTGTGGCTAATAGAGTATATATATGTCTTGTGTTTATTTACTGTTGTAGTCATTCCCAGCTGAATATCAGGTCACCCCCGGCTCTCACAGCATCTTCCCTATCTGAATAGCTTCAACTCCCCACTAGTCCTTCACTTGCACTTTACTCATCCACAAATCTTTCATCCTCGCTCAAATTAATGGGGAAATTGTCGCTTTCTCGGTCCGAATCTCTCTCACTTCATGCGGCCATCATTGTAAACAATAGGGAACTTTGCGTATATGTTCAACTGACTACGTCACGCTACTTCCGGTAGGGGCAAGCCTTTTTTTTATCAGATACCAAAAGTTGCAATCTTTATCGTCGTTGTTCTATACTAAATCCTTTCAGCAAAAATATGGCAATATCGCGAAATGATCAAGTATGACACATAGAATAGATCTGCTATCCCCGTTTAAATAAAAAAAATTCATTTCAGTAGGCCTTTAAGGTGAGTTCGGCGGCTAGCACGTCTGCTATCCATCTCTGTCCTCCTGGTTGTGTTGCTGTAGTCCGCCGCTAATACACCGATCCCACCCACAACTTTCTTCTTTGCAGTCTCCATTGTTCATTAAACAAATTGCAAAAGATTCACCAACACAGATGTCCAGAATACTGTGGAATTTTGAGATGAAAACAGAGTTTTTTGTAAAGGATTCAATGTGTCCGCATACTTCCCGTTTCAACGATTGACGTCACGCGCACACGTCATCATACATAGACATTTTCAACCGGAAGTTTAGCGGGAAATTTAAAATTGCACTTTATAAGTTAACCCGGCCGTATTGGCATGTGTTGCAATGTTAAGATTTCATCATTGATATATAAACTATCAGACTGCGTGGTCGGTAGTAGTGGGTTTCAGTAGGCCTTTAACATTTAGTGTGAAAGCAATTAGAAAAAACTGTAAGCGGTGCCTGGTTTCCTCCAAACAAGACGCCTGGCATTCACACCAAAGAGTTCAATCTTTGTCCCATCAGACCAGAGAACTTTGTTTCTTATGGTCTCAGAGTGTTCCAGCGGCTTTTTGGCATTTTTTTTTAGTAAGAAATGGCTTCCATCTGCCCATTATACCATACAGGCCTGATTGGTGGATTACTGCTGAGATGGTTGATGCCAAAGGTGCATCAACAAAGTACTGAGCAAATGCTGTAAATACTTATGTACCAGTGAATTTATTTATTTTTAATAAATTACAACATTTTGAAAAAAAAAAATATCACATTGTCATTATGGGGTGTTGTCTTTAGAACTTTGAGGACAAAAATGAATGTATTCCATTTTGGAATTAGGCTGCGACAAAGGACAATGTGGAAAAAGTGAAGCAGTGTGAATACCCGAAGTTCAACAAGATGATGAACAGCACCCATTAATGTGTGACAAATTACATAAGTGGCTATTTTTAACTCAGCAATTTATCTTGTTTTTTGGTATATGATAAGTTAAACTTGCACAAATGGCAGGATGCCCTTGAGACATTTTCCAAAGGCAGGTCGGATTCACTCTTTTAGTGCTCTCTTTTTCTCCTGTTATAATATTTTTCTTAAAATGCATATATTCAAATTTTGTAGTTATATTTTTTTTTACATTTTACCCCCTTATTGCCACTGACTCTCACTCTGTCTGATCACTTGTCACTTGCTCCGGTGTAATTGCACATGTTTCATTTGCGTGAGTGTTTGGGGGCGTGTCAGGTCGACCGGGGCGCGCAAACCAGAAAACGCGTGTAGAAAGGACAAATTAACTACCGATGCGTTTGGGTTGTGCTTTATTGTGAGAAGAACAGAAAAGCCCGAAGCCCAAATAATCCACCACAAATTCAAAAACAAGCCTAAAACCTTGCAAACTGTGACTCAGACCAACTTCTGGTTCCTTTCTATAGCTGTAGCTCGCTCTCAAAAGTGCACAGATGCTCCATCTTAAATGAATGGTTAAGATGGACAAACATTTTTCAAGTATAAAACGTACACCGAGAATGTCTGCAACGTGTGGACAACAGAGCAGACAGCGGGAAATAAGGACGAATTTGGTGGTGTTTCTTTCTATGGTTATAATAATTACTAGTTTTATGTATAATTGGGTTTAGACCAGGGGTATTAAACTTACGGCCCGCGGGCCGGTTCAGGCCCGCGAACAGGTTTTATCCGGCCCGCGGTATGAGTTTGCTAAGTATAAAAATGAGCCGGAATTTTTGAATAAAAGAAACTGCTGTTCTAAATGTGTCCACTAGATGTCGCAATATCAATTATTTGTATCTTTGTAGATTATGCTATGTATATAAAAAAGATAAATCACATGATGTTAGTGCACCAGTTGAGGAAAATGAGCAAACTACATAAATAACATCCTGTAATTTCATTTTGATATTATTTTTGTATCTTGATAGATTGAAATATTAACACCAACGAAGCGGTAGAAAATGCATGGATGGATGGCTTGAGTTGATTGATGAACATTGTCACATAATTTATTCAGAAAGAATAAATAACGATAAATAAAGATAGAATACCATTAACCACAACATGTAAGTGTAAAAAAAACAAAAAAACATTATGATTTGTACATTTTCAGAATGTGCTTGTTCTATTTTTAAACAAAGAAAACAATCTGAAGTTGTCTTTATTTTTAAGTTATCGTGCCGTGATTTTACCTGTCCGGCCCACTTGGGAGTAGATTTTTCTCCATGTGGTCCCCGATCTAAAATGAGTTTGACATCCCTGGTTTAGACGTATTTATATATATAGTACAGGCCAAAAGTTTGGACACACCTTCTCATTTCAATGCCTTTTCTTTATTTTCATGACTATATACAATGTAGATTGTCACTGAAAGCATCAAAACTATGACACCTGTGAAGTGAAAACCCATTCAGTTGATTACCTCTTGAAGCTCATCGAGAGAATGCCAAGAGTATGCAAAACAGTAATCAGAGCAAAGGGTGGCTATTTTGAAGAAACTAAAATATAAAACATGTTTTCAGCTAGTTCACCTTTTTTTGTTAAGTACATAAACTTGTGGCCTGTACTGTATGTATATATATATATATATATATATATATATATATATATATATATATATATATATATATATATATATATATATATATATATATATATATATATATATATATACAATACTAATTAAACATAATAATATATTATAATACATACATACATAAAATATACATAAAATACATATATACTGTTGGAAGCAGATCAGAATCATATCCATATTTAAGTGTTACTTCTTTCTAAACTCCTATAGTCATATAAAGAATAGCTAGTATTCTTCCTTCTTTAGTGTCTCATAGTAAGGTGTTGGCCTTCTAGATTGGAATGTGTCAGAGTAGAGATAACTCGGAGTAGTCTAAACAAAGCAAGTGGGGGCGAGGGACAGAGGGAAGATCACGGGACTTCCGGGGGTTTGAGGGGAGACCGATCTGGACCGGGCTGGGGAACGCTGGTGTGCTGGATTGGTCTCAGTTTGTCCTCTAAGCTTGGAGAATAAACCACAAAATACCAATTACTGCCTGTTGATTGAATATAAACATCAGCGTATTGCCATAAAAAGAATCTGGGAGAGACTAGCAATTTGAATTCCCCATTGGAGGAATGCTGGTCAACGCAACAATTTGGGGGCTTCGTCCGAGATGGCACGCTGTTGATTGATGACTTCTTGCAATCTTCTGGACAGACTCAATTGGCCAATTCAAGGTAAGCATAACCTTTCTTTTTAGATAAAATCTGCGTTAGGAGTCTGTCCTGAAGTCTGTAAGTCAAACACTGTTTTGTAATCCCAGGCACAGAGTGGTGATTTTGATAGATTGATTGCATTTTTGCCGAGCCTGCCATTGCATTAAAATTGTAAATAAGTGGTCAACTTACGCCATTGTGTCTCGATTACCGTGACGGGCAGTTTCATTGACGAGTAAACTAATAGTTGGGTGTGGCTCACCCTGGGTAGTTGGTCACCGCCTAAAAGAGTAACAGGTTAAAGGCCCTCGTATGATATGGAGGTTAGAGGCCTGCATATTGTACGATAAATTTAACGGGGTTAAAGGCCGCCGTATGGTTTGGGGTTTAAAGGCCTTCAGGGGTTCGAGGCCCCTGAAAAAAAAAAAAATAGACACAATGGCCAAGGAGTGTGACAGACAAGAATGTGATGGCGGCTGGGGAAAATGTGATGAATCATTACTGTTTGATGATCAATTGAATGTACGGTTGTCGACAATGGAATTAGCAGGTATAGTTTAAAAAGAAAAAAAAGAGAACGTTCCTTGAAAGGGTTAAGAGGGAGTTTACAATACTCGAAAAGTCGTGAACTCAAACGTCTGGTAAAATAAAATTTAAAAAAAGTAACTGGAAGTTTTATGGTAAAGTGAAACGCAGAGAGTGTGTGTGAGCGGGAGTGCTTACGCGTGCTCATGTGTGTGTGTGCTGCTGAGTGTGAGTTTGTGTGAGCGGGAGTGCTTACGCGTGCTCGTGTGTGTGTGTGCTGCTGAGTGTGAGTGTGTGTGTGTGTGTGTGTGTGTGTGCGCGCTGGTGAAAATGGAACACTCAGGGAGAGAATTTAAGAGTTTGGCGTATGATAAAAGTAAACGGGGATTACGTGGAAAAACGAAATGCAGCAAAAGAAACGATGATTAATGACAGAATGAACTGATTGGTTTTTTGTCTGCCGCGCATGCGCAAGACGATTCAAACGACCCGCCCAGACTTTGACTAGGACACCGCCCCCTACTCCAGTGACAAGAGAAGGAGGTATTAACACGCCCCCTCTAAGATTAATCCTGCTTCCGAAAATTAACCCCTTGTACACGTCTGACCATTTTCTCCGGCAGACATTTTTGACACATGACATTAACACTTTGGACATACTACAATATAAGTCTCTTGCCGATGCATACATGCAAGCCATTGTTGACCTTGCTTTCCCACCTGTACCTCCAGGAGGGAACCTTTGGCCAAACACTTTGGACAAAGTTAACCCTGATATACAAGCTGCCAAAAACAATATATGGCAGGACATTTTATTCATCCCATGCAAAATAGGGCTAATGACAGAGCAACAAGGAAATGACTACTTAAATCACAGATCGCTGAAGATAAAAGGTTAAAAGAACCAAAAGGTCAAAGATCAGCTAGGGTATATTCAGCAGTGGGTGACCTTGCTTTTGAGTTCCAACAGGTGGAGGAAATAATCCTCAACAGACGTGCGGTTGGACTCGGGTGGTGGACAACACGATGCTTCAAAGCCGGTCTGGGGTAGACACTGTTTCGGCTGTGACCAGCCTGGTCACTGGAGTCGTGACTGTCCGAACATTTCCGAACAGGAAAGGTTCCGTCGTGCCAACAAACGAACACAAAGGCGTGTAAGAGGACGCCCACATCAGGAGCCGCAGCAGGAAGTACCGACAGGACCCCTGCTGGACATGAGTGTCAACGGACAATTTTATCAGCCACCCATTCGATTCTGAATGCAGAGGTACCAAAAAAACTGTGTGTTTCCTCTTTAAAGGTCGAAGGCTTCGCTGGGGTCACAAGAAGGTTACCTGTCACCAAAGCACTTCCGGTTCAGATTGCTGGACCTCCTTTACAGACTGTACCCTGACATTCAAATCGCAAAGAAGGAACATTCCTGGTGTTACCTGACGGCTGAACCACCCAGCTGCGACACCACTACCAAGACTCCTCCATGAGCTCATACCACAGCCTGAAACAACAGGAATGGCTGACATCCAACTGCTCTAACGGTGAAAACCCTGACTGACTGAGATGCTTCCGTGTGTTCTGCCACCCGACTCGCCATATGTTATGATTTTTTATATATGTTGGAACTCAAGGTGTGGCTGCTCATGTTGACCTATCTTTGCAACAGCTAGCATGGTATAAGATGGACACAATAGTGTCCCACATTGTTCCCTTGCTCTCTGTCTCGCCTACAAAACCAAAGAACTTAGGTCCAATGATAAGACACGGCGTAGCTGCCAAACATTACACCGACACCCAAATACCACATTTTCAATTGTTTAGGTTTAGCCCATGGTTATGTTAAACTCATAACTATGGGCTGCACTTTAGACACCTGTAGGCTACGAGGAGCTAGCAGCTACACAACAACTGAGCTAAAACGACACATTACACATTTAAGCATATCAAAGAATTATAGTTGCTCATTACATACACATAGTCGTCAAGACAGAAGTCTGATAGAAAGTATTCAGTAACAAACGTGTCTGCATCATTCAACTTTCTACAACATGAGCTTGACTTAATGAATTATTGGGGCCACCAGGTGTGGTAAAATTTCAAAATACTATTACTAAAGCATCCGCCATAAGGGTAGTATTTTTCTAGTATTGGTGACAATATAAATATAAGCATATTTTGTTACTTTCACCATATTGAATAAGTTACATAAAAGTTAGGGTTCAGATGAGTTTGAGTTAATTGTGATATTGCTAAGGGGTCCCCTACCCTAACAACACCCCCCAGTGGACCATAGAGGCTGAAGAGACAATCATTGACCTCAAACATGACCTGCCCTCCGCTACTTGACTATTAGCTGACCTTCTTCTTAGATGTTTCTGAAAGTGATAGTATGACTAAACACAGTCCTTTTTTTCAGAAACAGAAGGGGGTGAGTGAGGGTGGATACAGACTCCTTGGAACAAAATCGACAATCATCCCACTCTGACACATTCCATAGTTTTAACGTTTTTCCCGTGGGTAAGAAGTTATAACTAATTTTAATTTGAAAATAACGATTTTACACATCGATAGTAGTTTAGTAGATCAAATTTAGAATATGGAGGAGGTGAGGGTGAACCATGTATAGTCTTTGATGTCACTGATATGATCAATACGGTACAAGGGAAAAGGTACGTACTGACTTGTGTTGACAATCACAGTGGTTGGCCGGAAGCAACAACAACCTCAAAAGAGGATGCAATATCAGTAATTAAATGACTTGTGAATGACCTAGTACCCCGACATGGTTTCCCCAAAAAGATTTGGTCAGACAACGGCAACCATTTAAAAAAAATACTCACTTAGCCTTGGTCGAAAAGGCTTTCGGACTAGAACACAGGTTTGGGGTACCATCGTCAGTCCCAAGGCAAGGTTGAAAGGATGGACCAGAACATCAAAAACTAATTGGCTAAAATCTGTGCACAGACCAAATTTAATTGGATTGACATGTTGCAATTAGCGTTAATGATCATTCGAAGGTCCGTGAATAAAACTGTTTTACTGCCCTTAGAGTTTTTCACCCTATGAGCTGCATACAGGTCAGCCATTCACAGGACCAGCAGCCCCCCATGGAAGGAGGACTCAGCGTAAAACCAAAATGGTATTTTACACAAAAAATTGCAGAATTTGTGTGCCAGTTCTTCTGTACAGATTCCCTTCCGCCCGCTGAGAGGGTCAAGATCAAGGTCATCAACCCGCAAGTGGACGGAGCTCAGGTGGACTGGTCCCTTCAAGGTCGTGGAACGGACGTCCCACGCCCTTCGACTGGCTGGTGGAGGGGACACCTGGTACCACCTCTACCTCTGCACTACAGCTGAAGAACCTGACAGATCACCAGGGGATGTCATTGCTGACAGATCACCAGGGGATGTCATTGCTGACATCGCCACAACATCTGCCCCTCAGCCCAGGAGACGAGAGACATTTTCTACCTACATTACTCTTTTCAACTTCTATATTGTATATCCTTGTGTGAGACCAATCCAGTATGCTAAATGTTTCTTAGTTTTTCTTGCTTGTTTTCAGCATAACTATATGTGTCGTTACATTAAGTGAAAAGTTTGATGTTTATCCCCGTTTTGTTACCTAAATTACTCTAATATTGATAGACGAAAGGCAGGATGTTACACCCGACTAGTATTCGACTGATACAGACGCTAAAGGAATTATTAAAATTAATGTCCTTGAGAGGGCGTTAACTACCTCTACACCCTCTGTAGCACCTAAAGTACCACCCCACCTCGGTGGTGTTTCAAAGGCTCACATCTGTGCGTGCTAATGACATCACCACCGAAGGCCTGGTAACTTTGACCTTTGACCTTAGGAGCAGGTGCAGACAACCTGTGGCTCACGTGGATGCCAAAACCTGGGTGACTGTGTTGCTTCTTCCGCTGGACGTCCCTTTTCCCACACTTACCCCACCCCTTTTAAGTTGACTGACATGTGTACCCTTCTGTTGACAATGCCACCCGACTTCTTCCCTTTGTGGCCCAAAAGCTGAATTACACGCTTTTTCAAATTACAGGACCCTCTTCGTCCCCCAACAAATTGGGTGACATTAACCGTTACTGGTACACCACACTGATAGACGGCTCAAGGATAGGCCCTTGGGCACGAGCTGACTTATTCTGGTGTTGTGAGGAGCACAGATTGTACATTAGAATCCCGATGTCAGCCGTTGGGCTTTGTGCTATGGTTAGACTGGTGACCCCAGTCACCAAATTAACACCCCTTGGAACTCCTGTTTCAGCGGCCTCTCTAACTCCCCGCCGCCATTGAGACTAACCAACCTGACTCGTGACACAGTTGAGGGACTTGCTGAACAACCTCCCTCGAGACCATCCAGAACGGCACAGCCCCTTGTGCTAAGTGTCACTAAAGGGGGTCTAGCAAAGTGGTAACTTTAAGACTTTAATGTGGGGCGTGCTTTATAAGTTTTGTACAAGTAATAAAGATCTTATTAGAAGATCTTAAAGGGGGACTTGTTGGAAGCAGATCAGAATCATATGCATATTTAAGTGTTACTTCTTTCTAAACTCCTATAGTCATATAAAGAATAGCTAGTATTCTTCCTTCTTTAGTGTCTCATAGTAAGGTGTTGGCCTTCTAGATTGGAATGTGTCAGAGTAGAGATAACTCGGAGTACTCTAAACAAAGCGAGTGGGGGCGAGGGACAGAGGGAAGATCACGGGACTTCCGGGGGTTTGAGGGGAGACCGATCTGGGGAACGCTGGTGTGCTGGATTGGTCTCAGTTTGTCCTCTAAGCTTGGAGAATAAACCACAAAATACCAATTACTGCCTGTTGATTGAATATAAACATCAGCGTATTGCCATAAAAAGAATCTGGGAGAGACTAGCAATTTGAATTCCCCATTGGAGGAATGCTGGTCAACGCAACAATGCGCCCCGGGCTGATGTAACAGTTGGTTGGGGGGCGCATAATAAATGAAAATAACATAACATAATATAACATACAATCAAAATAATAATATGATACATAAAAATGGGTTCGGATCATGGGATGTCATGAGTTTGTGAAGCCCTTTGAGGCACATGTGACTAAGGGTTATAGAAATACAATTGAATTGATGATGGATTGATTGATATTTAAAATGGTACAATAATTTGACAATGAGCTCTGAGAATGAGCTTCTGCTACCATTTAGTGTCTGGGTAAGTGTGGTATAAAATGAGTAAAACATCAATACAGTATTAGCTTTTTAATTTCTGTTGAAATCCTGTGATTTTTGAGGTAAAGGTTATAAAATTAATAAAATCACAAGTTGATTCAATGTTGTTGAAAAAAAATTAAAAATAAGGTTTTTCAGAAAGTTGCTTCAGGCATTTTAGGCTGCAACAATCACACAAAAATAGCCCGCAAAATCCTTGAGGGACTGATGGGCGTGTAAACTGCTGGCAACACAAGTAATTACACCCCAAAGTAAAAATGGGGTAAATTTTTTAGTACAAATAGGACCTGCTGCTCTGCTCTTTGTAATGTAGCCTGACCTGGTGAAGTCCTGAGCAGTCAAGTTTCTGTAGGTGCCAGTAATGGTTTGTGCCACAAACTCCTGTTTCAAGAAACTCAGGTCGTTTTGTTGCAAGACATCCAGTCCATTCAACAACTGGGGACAAAAGATCAAAGAACACAATTATCACGATCATTTTCATTGAACAATGATACAAAAATTTTTTTTTTATCAGACTTAGTGCACATGTGACGAAAAGCCCGGGCCTGTAACTTGTTTTTTAACATAGTTCTAAATGTCCTCTTCTTAATTTATTCATCACAAGCAAACAATGGTTGTCCAGTCTGTGACAGGTCTTCCGTGAGACAAATCGAAGTGACAGTGTCCTGTTTCCCAGCCTGGTGTTGCAGATCAAGAGGATAGTTACCTGAGCAGGTGATAGATGCTGGAAGTTGTGGAAGGGCAGGTAAGTGATCACATTTCCAGTGTCCCTGATGAGTGACTCATGACTTGCCGTGATGTTGGAGGGTAACAGAACCTTGCTGTACCACAGTCCGAAGGCACGCCGCTGGTCCGCAGACATTCGGCCCAAGTTTCTGTTTATGGTTTCCCTCCTGGAGAACATTACAAAACACATAATTGTTTACAGTACAGTTTTATACGTTATGAAATATTATTTAAAACTTTGAACGAAAATTTTGCCTTCATTATAAGAAATTATTGGAAGACTATTTTAATATTGGAATCCTTTTATACCATATATAAATATATGGTATAAATATTTCGGGGGCCACATTGAGAGAAGAACATGTATCTGGGGGGACAGTGAGTATGTGTGTATAAATTATATATACACATTTAGTTGTAAAAATGCTGTACAGTATGTGTGTTTGGGTCCCTTTTTTTCAGGAACACTAATACCAAAAGTCACAATGTCCGTTATGACAGACCACCTGGAAAAAAACGGAATGGAATTTTACAGTTTTTTACTGAATGGGACACCCAAAATGTACATTAACAACCTCTAGAGGCCTTACTGGCCACATGCGTGGACAGCACCTTTTAGCTCTTATTTCCAAAATTGTGTACACTACTGAATTGGGGTCTTATGCCGACATATGGACACTTACACTGCTATCTGGTGGTGTCAGAAGACTATAACATACAATGGAATTTGGAAAAAAAAAGTGTAAAAATAAAAATTAGCATGTGACTACACATGAAGTACACGTTTGTGTACTTATGGACTAAGTACATCATATCAAAAGATGATTTTTAATTTTTATTCTAATTAGGGTCCAATAAGCCCAAATAGCTAAGAGAAATTAAAAAAAAAAGCATGTAAAAAAACAGCTTGGGCCTTAAGAGGTTAAAATAAAGAAAGTGGGATTTACAATATTAACTATGAACAATAAAACACTGAATATTAACAACGTATGAACATCGCTCCTCTTTTACTTCTCAGAGCAGCTCATCGATAGACATATTTTACAATCAAGCAAAACACAACAAAAATGGAACAAACAGCAAAATATGAATGCAATGTGTAATAAACACCTACAATATGATATATTATAATTTTTATGCAGAACTTTGTTGTAAAAATCTGCTTCCGCATCTGTTTCTGACACACGCGTTTTTGGGCTCGCTGCTCTGAAACAAACTTTTGACAGACTTTTGACAAACACTTTGCTTTGTTCCTTGTCTGAGCTGCTGTGACGTAGATTACCGAAATAACAGCAGATTACAACCATTGAAATACTTTCTATAGTTCAAGACTTACGGTCATTTAAAAACCGCACTGCACATCATATTGGGGCCTCAGTTTTGATGTTAAAGGTCTAAAAAAATTATGGAGAACGTCCGGCCGACCGGCCGGATTGAAAATCTTAATGCGCCGCATGCCCAGGTATTTTGCCCACGTCTGTTTTAAACTGTATTTTTTATGTAATCATTAGAGCGCAGACCTCTGCCAGGCCCTACAGTATCTCCCAATAGTAAAAATGTCCAGAATCCAGGGGGAGCCGGATCAGCCCCAAAATGTAATCAATAGTTTCTTATTCCATTTCTGGCATTTCCTAAATGGTAGATCTTAGTCCGCTCATAACATTTTAAATCATCTATAGTGAAATGAAAAAAAAGGAGTGAACCCTCTTGTCAGTAATCCACTGTCTTTTTGTCTGTGAGTGGAGGCGGGGCCACTGGAATTCACACACAGTAGTCGAAGCGCGTACCGTAAACGTAAAGTTAAGTCATGGAAATTATCCGGATCAACCCCAAAATGTAATGACTTGTTCCTTATCCCATTTCGGACATTTCGTGAAAGGTAGATGAAAATCCGTCCATGACTTTCTGAGTAATCTACAGCTGAACAAAACAAATCAAGTGAACACTCTTGTCTGTCTCCGCTAGCAGTCGGACAGAAAACCGTAAAGGTAAAGTAGCACAGTGGTAGAAATTATTTCAACCAGGCGTAAAATCTAATCACAGTTGTTTCGTATTTGATTTCTTGAAAGTTTCATGGAAATCCGCTCATGACTTTCTTAGTTTTTTAGCTAGTTGTCTAGGTAGTTAACTATCTAAATAGCTTGCTAGTTGACAAAAAAACAACCCCAATGATTACATGGGGTAATCATTGTAATTAGTACCAACCAATGTATGTTATCAGTGTACAAACGCTCACATGTCGTTATCATTATCATATTAGCACAAGCATGTCGGCTTCTGTTTGGGGCTTAGCTGCACAGATGGCCTCTCATACACGTCAAGGTTGCTTTGCAGGGAAGGCAAAGAGTGGATGTCAGCTGGACTGGCCACCTCCAAAAGTGGAGTCAGGTCCGAGAAGAGACTTCCGTCTTTCGCCAGGTGGTTCTGGAAGAGCACGGCCGTCAGGGTTGACAGGTACTTATCTGGCAACTAACAAAACACAATCCAGGCAACTCCAGTCAGTGAGTAAGCAGGACTTCGAACAAAGTACTGAAGTGTTCAGAAAAGATGAATTATGGAAATAAATGGGAAAATAGTGACAAACCATGCCTTGTGTGATTGTTCACCTTCAGTGTATCCTTGTTTCTGGCATAATATTGAAGAATCATCCTGACAGTGGTGATGTGAGCTGCACTAAACACAGACTTCAGGCTGCTCAATGGTATTTTAAAGTACTCCTACAACCACAAATGTGTCAAAACCTCCTTGTAACACTTGGACTTCATTAATGCATGTATTATTTGAATTATCGTTATGTACCTTAATGATGAGGGATTCATTACTGCTTGCATCCAGTGCTGTTTGCATCAAGCTGGTTAGTGCTGTCTGCAAAGGTAAAATATATTGGTAAGTATCAGTTCATAGCAATATTTGAACGAAAACTGAATGATGTGTCAGTCAGTATGTTTCCATGCACATAGTCACATTTCCCTAAATAATGTATCCATGTTCACACATCTTTGGTTACAAGTACTCTCTCCAAATAGACCATTGGCCGAATCAGGGACAAATCCAGGATTTGTCATCCAGGATTTGTTTCTCTGCTGGGCCTAAGGGGGGCTTGACCGATTTGTGGGGTCGCTAAAAAAATAATAGATTTTCATGTCTTCAGTTCTCATTTTTTCAATGAAATCAGTTAGGACCTGCTCAGTGGCCCTGTGGTTAGAGTGTCCGCCCTGAGATCGGTAGGTCGTGAGTTCAAACCCCGGCCGAGTCATACCAAAGACGATAGAAATGGGACCCATTACCTCCCTGCTTGGCTCAGCATCAAGTGTTGGAATTGGGTGTTGAATCCCCAAATGATTCCCGAGCGCTCACTGCTCCCCTCACCTCCCAGAGGGTGGAACAAGGGGATGGGTCAAACGCAGAGAGTAATTTCACCACACCTAATGTGTGTGTGACTATCAGTGGTACTTTAACCTAACTTAAACTTTATGATACACAGCACAAGCATGTTTGATATGAAAGTAGTTTCAACTGAATTTGACCAAAGAATATTAAACAAAATAGTTAAGCCTAACACAAGCAATGATGGTAAAATTGTTTCACATGCAAAGACAGACAATACATCCTAAATGCGACAACAGGTGTATTTATCCATGTGCATTATGAATGAAAACAGACAACTATGCGCTGTTTCGGATCACAACATAATAACTTAATAAATGATTCATAGTGAAAATAGTATTAAGCCTATAGGCTACAAAGTGCCGCATCATTGCCGCAAAGACAAGTGCAACAGCTCAATTTGCTCTGGAAGGGCGGGCCAAAAAAGTTTGCATTCGAGCTGTGATTGGAGCTGGACATTTGATAGGCGTTTGGAAAGATGTACCAGGTTGGGTAATTGGCCACAGAAAAATGGACTCAGCCCTGTGATAGGCTTAGCAAAGATAGACTTGTGAAGACGATTGGCTGCCACAAAGCTGTCCCGTTTTGTGGGCTGTCTTGTGGTGGAATTTGTGGTGGAATTTCTACAACATAAGAAAAATCCACTGACGTCACCAGTTAGACATCACAGATGGGGCGAATTCCAAACGACTCTTTTGGAAGAAGTTTGTAGGAAGGCAAGATTATTTTATGAATATCTACACCATGCCTCCTCGGTTTGATTTGATATTTTCGGGACTTGTGTAGATCCCAAATACATAAAAGCATGTACCGATAGGTCAGAACGGTTGGTTTTTCATGATAAGGACCTAAAATGATTGGGGGTTGGGGTGCTAAACAGATTTCTGACAGGGTTATAGCTGTTATGATCCACTGCCCGGATCATAGTTTGTTTATGTTTTCAGTCACGTGTGTTTTCAGCACCTTGATTTTGTTTGTTTCTGTTGCCATGACTGCAGATTGCGCTCAGCTACCTCTGGTTAGTGTTCGAGACACTCACCTGTTGTCCGGGCACTAATCAGAGGGCTATTTAGTCTTTGCCCTGGCCTCACTCGGTCTGGCTTCCTAATTTGCTTGACACAACAGTTGACGACTATTTCTATTCCTGCTAGTTTACACGCTAGGCTATTTTTCTTGCTAGCTCCCACGCTAGCCCCTTTCTTTTTGTCTTAAGTGCTATGAGCACGGTTTTTGTTTGTTCCCGTATGATTTGTTTCTCAAATAAATCATTTTCCTACCTGCACACTGTGTCCGAAGCCGTCTGCATTCCTGGTAGAACAACCTCGCACCACGATGCGACCAAGTCGTTACAGTTGGAAGCCAGCAGAATACAATTCTCCCGCAACGGAAATCGAGGAGATGGACGAAGGTACGTGGGAGGTGTTGCGCACAATGGAGGCGGAGACTCATCGCTATTCCCCCTCAGAGCGCCAGGACCTGTTATGAGGTCCTAACGGAAAGTTGGTCCCTATCAACTCCGTATGGCCCGAGGACATCGCCACACCTCCGCAGTACCGGACGCGTCAGCGGAGACGGAAGCCGCCCAGAGGGCGTCACTTCGCTGCCTGGACGCGTCACTCCCTCAGACTCCTCCTCCGGTACACAGCACGCTTCATGCAACCCAAGCTTCCCCTCCTCAGATGTTTGGCAACCCAATCGACCACTTCGCCAAACATTTCTCCGACTGGGCTGTCAGTCACCTGGACAGCGGCAACAATGACGTCATTCCGTTGGCGCCCCCTGAGGAGGTAACTCTGCCCACTTCTGATGACATCATTGATCAAGATTTTTTTTTCCATCTTCTGCTTCTTTTTGTCAGCCGCCTTCTAAGGACTTTAATTCCAAGATAAAACATTACCAAGACATTTTTTTGCAGACCCACTAACATGGGTTGTCATTGTCATCCAGGACTTTTTCTCCACCTCTTATGACTTTGGTTACGCCCCCAGTGACTATTGCTCCGCCCACAGCACATATTATTTTCCCCCTGTGCTCCCACCCAGTCTCAAGTGGGGGGTAAGAATAGACATTTTGGACAATTTAGAGGGGAGGATTCTGCCCTCCTCCTGACCTCCCTCCACCCACCCCTGAAGACGGTTCCAAACCGCAAGGAGCGCGTCTGGTATCCGCGTCTTGGGGGGGGGGGGGGGGGGGGGGCTAGTACTGGGTGCTTTGCTAGTGGGAGGGCACAGCTGCGCCCAGCTAAGCCGCAACCTCCGGCCCGACCGCCGTCACCGGTCTTTCGGCCCGCTAAGCAGCAACCTACGGCCCGACCGCCGCCACTGGTTTTTCGGCCTGCAAAGCCGCAACCGCCGGCCCGGCCACCGCCACCAGTCCTTCGGCGTGCAAAGCCGCAACCCCCGGCCCGGCCACCGCCACCAGTCCTTCGCCGTGTAAAGCCGCAAACCCCGGCTCGGCCACTGCCACCAGTCCTTCGGCGTGCTAACCTCCTGCCCGGCCGCCACCACCGGTTTTTTGGCCTGCTAAGCCGCAACCGCCAGCTAGGCCACCTCCAGCTGCACCTCGGCTAGCATCTGCTCCAGTTCCTGCTCCTCAGCTAGCATCTGCTCCAGTTCCTGCTCCTCGGCTAGCATCTGCGCCAGTTCCTGCTCCTCGGCTGACACCTGTTCCTGCTCCTCGGCTGACACCTGTTCCTGCACCTCGGCTGACATGCCAAGCTTCGCCTCCTGTACCTGCACCACGCCAAGCTTTGCCTCCTGTACCTGCACCACGCCAAGCTTCACAGCCTGTTTCGCACCAGCACCAAGACTGGTTTCCACACCAGCACCGACTCCAAGACTGGTTTCCACACCAGCACTGACTCCAAGACTGGTTTCCACACCAGCACCGACTCCAAGACTGGTTTCCACACCAGCACCGACTCCAAGACTGGTTCCCACACCAGCACCGGCTTCAAGACTGGTTCCCACACCAGCACCGGCTCCAAGACTGGTTCCCACACCAGCACCGGCTCAAAGACTGGTTCCCACACCAGCACCGGCTCCAAGACCGTTTCCCACACCAGCACCGGCTCCAAGACCGGTTCCCACACCAGCACCGGCTCCAAGACCGGTTCCCACACCAGCACCGGCTCCAAGACCGGTTCCCACACCAGCACCGGCTCCAAGACCAGCTCCTGTCCCTGCTCTGAGGCTAGCACAAGTCGCGGCTCCAAAGCTAGCACCAGAACCTGCACCAGCTGCCGCGTCCACGACAACGTCTCCTGTTTCCACGACGACGACGTCTCGTGCTCCTGCTTCCACGGCGACGACGTCTCCGGCCTTATCTCCGGCCTTATCTCCGGCGGGCCTTCCCCAGGTGCCGCCACCTTCCTCCTCTACGGCGTCGTCGACTCTGCGACCTCGAGCTGTCCGGCTGCGAAAGCGGAAATCAGGGGCCTGCATGCGGCTCTCTCGGAGGTCAGTGAATGGGCGCCAGTGGCGCAAACAGCAACGACACCCAAGACGTTGTCGTAGAACTTTTCGGCTGCTGAACTTCTGGCGCCACTCATGCCCACCTTCTCGGCGGCCACAAATGTGGCCTTTCCGTGGTCGCCCGCCTCGCCTGCGGCAGCGGCGTTCCATTCGCCGCCGCCACTTGACTCTTCCCCGGTGAATTCGGGGACACGTGGCCTGGCGACCCACCACCATGTCCTCCCTCCGCCCTCCCTTGACTCTTGAACTATTTCTTGTTTTTTGGGGTTCCAGTTTTTTTGTTTCAAGGGACATCTGGAATCTGTCCTTTAAGGGGGGTTACTGTTACGATCCGCTGCCTGGATCATAGTTTGTTTACGTTTTCAGTCACGTGTGTTTTCAGCATCTTGATTTTGTTTGTTTCTGTTGCCATGACTGCAGATTGCGCTCAGCTGCCTCTGGTTAGTGTTCGAGACGCTCACCTGTTGTCCGGGCACTAATCAGAGGGCTATTTAGTCTTTGCCCTGGCCTCACTCGGTCTGGCTTCCTAATTTGCTTGATGCAACAGTTGACGACTATTTCTATTCCTGCTAGTTTACACGCTAGGCTATTTTTCTTGCTAGCTCCCACGCTAGCACCTTTGTTTTTGTCTTAAGTGCTATGAGCACGGTTTTTGTTTGTTCCCGTATGATTTGTTTCTCAAATAAATAATTTTCCTACCTGCACGCTGTGTCCGAAGCCGTCTGCATTCCTGGTAGAACAACCTCGCACCACGATGAAACCCAGTCGTTACAATAGCACCCCTATCTCCGGTGAAGCACCAACTCTGGGCCAAATTATGTGTGGCTCCCATACGCTACGGGGCTACTGTGGTCATTTCAGTTTGTTTGGGATGGTAGGTCGAGCAAGAAGTCACGAGCAGAAGCTTTTGGGTGTAACGGATAACAATAAATTTGATGCTCTTTTGTGTTGTCGGTACTGTTTTAGTATGTGTATAAATTACATCTGCATTGGTTTTTGGGGTTATGGTGATCCTCAGAGGCATATACATGCTAGGATTATGCAACAATATGCTGTGATTCATTAACAGCCTTATTCACCAGTTATTTTGACTTAGGGAAACCTCACACTATTTGTAAGGAACATCGGTGGCTAAAATATGTCATTCCTTTCCAGAATTCTATTGTTTCTAGGATCGAACCGAGAGTCAATGCTACTGTCAAGAGAGTTGTACCAACCCAGTCCACTTCTGCAACAACAGTAATGTGTACGCACACAACAAAAGGGAATGTTGGGGCGCAGGGATTCAACTAAATAAAAACAGCATACAGTGGAACCCGTTTATGACGACGCCCCTCAGACTGGCTGACTCACCTTGACATAAGTGGCTGTCGACATAACCGAAATTGAAACTGACAATTAAACAATTGGAAATCTTTCTTTGGCTGTCCCTTACTTTTTAGTAATAGGAAAAACACGGTGTACTAGGACTTGATGAGTTGGTTGACACAGACAAGTTCCACTGTATCTAGGTATGATATGTAACAATGTCAGTCTTACCCCAAAACATTGTAGCAAAACCTTCTTTTGGTCGAAGTTGTTCTCCCTCTCAAGATAACCAACTACAGACTCCAGTACACTAATCCGTACATTCTTGGTGACATGCAGTGATGTGTTCTGGATCTCTTCTATCGCTAGCAATACTACAACAGCTGTGTTAACTGCTTGTTCCAAGACTGTAGCCAGAGATGGTGTCATCAGATGCCTGACCCTAGACCTCAGACCGTCTGCCCAGCAGCGCATCATTATGAGCGTGACCATGTCCTGGCTAGCATCGGGTTGGCAGGCTATGGTGAAGTCCACAGAACAAGTCCAGTTGAAATGTCTCATCAATTGTTTGGCAAGGCAAAAGTTACCTTCAGTGGTTTTATTACCAGTGGTGGTGTAGTTGGTATAGGTGGCACATATTGTGCTCACCCATATGCTAGAGGGCTCATGCGCTAACAGGAAGAGAAGACCAGGGTTCGAGCAGATTGAAGAAACAAAATTGGACTGATCGTGCTCCCAGCAGAGGGTCAATATCGCTGCATCCGGAAGGTTTATAGTCCAGGTGGAATACTGGCACTGCTCTGCAGGGTTGAATCCAGTCTCTTCTCCTCCATCCTCACCTTCCTCATCAGGAGTTACTCCCAAATTTGATTGGTTGGCACAGTACTTTATTAACCAAGTGTTGTCCAGGTTAGCCATCAGGTTCTGAAGGACTGTTTTGTTTGAGCAGACTTTGGAGGTGAAGTTTAGTGGGTCTTTCTCAGCACAGAGAGCCAACTCGGTCATATCGACAATGATGGGATGTGTCCATTCAGAATACTTGCATATCTGAAGTTTAAAAAAAAAGAAAAAAGATTAACAACATGTGACAACCAATTGTAGTTGTCAAATAACATTTTGATACAGACCATGTGATCCCGATCAAATACCCACCTTTGGTAGAACCTCAATTTCCTTGTCTACACAAACTGATGTCAGCCATTTGTTTTGGGGGTTTTGCAAAAGCTTTTCAAGCAAAGATGTCTTGCAGCAGACATTCTTCTGAAAAGCAACCTGATTATGTTGCCAACAGAATCCGACTACTGAATCGTCCACCTGCCGATCCTCCCACAAGTGGTAGTTGCACCAGTCCGAAATACGTAAAGGTTCTGGAGTCACAGTGGGTAGGATGGTCAAAGCAGTGCTGCAGTGATCCCCAAGCCAGGCATTGTCCTGATTATGTACCAGGCTCTCTAGAAAAGTTATGTTAGTGCAAACTTTCTCAGCAAAACCTGAGGGATCATTGCGAATGCACTGTGCCAAAATATCTGTTGTGATCTGCATTACATCTTGCCACTCTGAGTAGACACAAGACTGAGAAACAAGTGGATCCGGGCCAGGAAATGGTAGTGGTAGTGGTGCACTTGTGCAGTTGGGCATGAACCTCACATTCTCGGGGTTGGAAAATAATAACATGAACAAGCCAGTGTGCACGCAGATGAGTCTTGTGAGCCTTTCACTGTCCAGGCTAATACAGAACTCTAGTAAGTGTGAATCTACTGGGACTGTTGGCTGATCGATCCAATGTCCATAAGTGCAGAACTGATCCACCAGATAGCTGTAGTTTTCTGAGGAATTTGCACAGTATCCATACAGCCAACTGTTCTTCTGGTCTGACAGCAACTTTCTCATCAGTAAAGCATTATTACACACATGCCTCACAAACTCTTTCTGTTCGTTGTCGCTGCAAAGAGAGACAAGGACAACATCCACCACCTGGTTTTCTAACCAGCTGTTGTAGTTACAAGCAAGTTGTTGGAGGTTAGGGGCTTCTCTGGCTTTTCGGTGGGGTGCAAAGCTCCTTGCAGGAAAGAGTTGCGTATCGCCAACATTGCAGTCTGATGACTTGCTAAGGAGTGGGGACACCAGTGCTTGAATGACATAGCACATATTACTCCACACTGCCTGTACCTGCTGGGCATTGAGGGTTCTGAGTGCCTGACACAAGTTGAGCACTGATGTGGACATTCCTGCTCTTGAACTATAGAGGATTTCAGCACAGAGTGTGTCATTAAACACAGACAGATTTTGGCGATCACATCGGAAGAGCGTGTCGTGGTTAGTCTCAGTGTCAGACTCGAGGACACTGCGTTGGAAGGAAGGAGGATTCTGACACTCTGGACTCTGGTCGGCGTATGTGCACCCAGTTTGTTCTGGAGTCAAGAGGGTTTCCAGAAGAATGTCAATAATTGAGTTGGCGAAGGACCAGCTCACGTTGTGTTTCATTCCCCTAAAAAGACACATTCAACAATGTTGCTCAATAATGGAATAATATGTACAAAATATTTCAGTGAACAATATTCTGAGAAATCTTTGACAAAGATCTGCACACATGTTGTGCCTGGATAATGCTTCTGCATAGTCACTACGTATAGTCCAATGGCATTGAATTGAATTAATTAACTCATATTATATTCTACATACGGTGAATGTTTATATTCATCTTGGAGAAAGCAAACCACCAAGTTTAATTAAATAGTGGTATTTCAGTTTGAGCACATAAATAGATAAGGCCCCTTAGTTTGATATTCGCAGGTGGATTGGATCACTTTTCGTAGGAAAAGAGGTTCTAATTGGGACTACTGAATGCAAAAGTGATAACCATATCCTTGAGAAAAGACTACCTGTCTAGGTCAATGCCAACATTTGAGTTATTACTTAAAGCAGTTGTTTTCCAGACACTTACACACAAACATCTCCTTTTAAGGTCAGGATGTGCTCCCCTGATTTAGCACACACACCCAGAGACTCAAAGGAGGAATATAAAAACTGATGGTTTGGCTTCTCCAGCTCGGAGTGCCTCATTTTCTTGACCTGACCTCCTCCGTGGAGCTGCAGTCGTTTAATGGCGCTTGCTTGTAATAAAGCATCTTTTGGTTCAGTAAAGCGTCTCCGACATCTCTTTTGATCCAGCCACACTGCCGTGTCACCCATCTGTCCGGACGAGGATATCAAGACCAGAAATACACTTCAGCATCTTAATCATTTTATAGCTCTTTGTCTGAGTAGAGCGTGACATGCAATTGTCTAATGAAAAACAAGGGGCGGTAGTTTCCGAAGTGAGCAACTTGAACACTCGTCGATTGTTTAGTTTGTTAGCATCCTTGGTTGTGCGTTTGCGGCTATCAAAGAGAGACAGAGTGTTATTGGAGCTATAACTAATCAATGTGTTGCACCAGTCACTTGTATTGCGAATGTAGAGCCGAAATCAGAGAAGGTGCATGCAAAAGGTGAGCTGCATACCCTCTGAACGAGTTAAGAGTTTTTTGATGTAATAGTTTTTTATCGGCCATTGTTGTGCTTTAAATTGCAAGCAAACATTTGATTTACAAGCATCCTCGCCATTAGTTGCCA
This sequence comes from Entelurus aequoreus, assembly GCF_033978785.1. Lineage (NCBI taxonomy): Eukaryota > Metazoa > Chordata > Actinopteri > Syngnathiformes > Syngnathidae > Entelurus > Entelurus aequoreus. The sequence continues at coordinate 67,630,170 of NC_084732.1, forward strand.
TAGCAAATGTTACTGAACCCTGTAAGATCCACCAAAAACATCTGGTTTTACTGGCTAGCATTAGCTCATAGGTAAAGATTGGTGTATCTTTGTTTCCCAACCATGAGAAAGAAGCAGGTAAGTGTGAAGGACAGTGCTGAGAAGAAGTGGATGATATTCATTAAATCCCCCCAAAAAAGCCATTCGAGCATAGTACTGCTCGTGTGCACCGTACTTAGGTAGAATGAGTCCAACACCAGCCAAGAATGTTATAATATTATATGAATGGCGGACATTTATCCAAGAAAATATGGAAAAGCTGCGGATGGTGTGTTCGATGGAGAAGCAGCAGAAAATAACGTACAAGTCTGCTCTCCAAGGTAAATGCTGTACATTATTTCATAAAATGATTGTAGTTGTTTGTAGGACATACCATTGTATTGTTTTATACCATATTTATTATCTAAAAGTTTGTTTTTATTTTTAAAAGGCACTTTACGTGTTAGAACTTAACTATTTAGCAGTGGTGTGCCGTCAGGGCCAGCAAGGCCTTTTTTGCTGGCCTAACATAACCAGAAATCACGATCATAATTAAAGATTTTAAAAAAATGTCATTTACTTTCCCTAAATTTCTAAAAGTATTCATATTCTCTTCATGTCATATTTTGCTCCTTCCAGTGCTGTTGTTTTTAGTTTTTAATTTGTATCCAATCAGAATTCAGCTAGCATATGTTGCCATGCTGTACGAAATCTGCCCGAGGCCTTCAGAATCAACAATGCGGGTGTCTGTGCACTGTAAGTGATAGGGTACATACAGTTGATAGACAGTTGCGATAGCCAATCAGATCACAAGTTGTTGTCAGTAGCCTATCTAACTAGCCTGATGTTAACGAGACTGTGATTGGATACTCACTTGTCATTCCAAAGTGAGTATCCATTCATAAGTTTCAATTTAGCAGGAAGCGGGAAGTGTTGCGCCGTAGCCAGGACGGGATAGCAGAGAAGGAGAACAAAACGTTGATTAGGTGGCAGATATATATTTGCAAGGCCATTTTTAAGAAGGATATTTAAAGAGAAACTTCATCTTGTGAGACAATGTCAGCCAACCCTGGAAGCTAGATCAGCTGTTCTGGCGGTGAAATGGGGAAATGCCCGCCATTTCCACTTGAATCAGCCGACTTACCACTCACTGGCTTATACGGCGTCAAATATGTCCTACTAATTGTGAGTTCAAATATTTGATTTTTTCACATTTAATATGTTTTTTGCTAATTTAATTGTGACAGTACCACATAAGATATGTTGTAATTGCTGATGCATTTTAATTGATTTTTAAATGCACCAGGAAATAACCCGTTTTGTACACTGTTGATGTGATTCAATGCTCAGTAGGGCGTACATGTGTTCCTGTATAGTATTTCTCCAGCAATGGTCATGTGGTGACATAAATGATGGTATTTTGAGAGGTAATCATTGAAGTTGGACATCACTGAAGGCCTAGGTGGGAAACGCACGGCCTGCCACTGCTATTTAGGGTAGGGCCAAGCACTGATTACACTCATTTTAATAGGAACGGTTGTGTTTTAAGTCAAGATCTCCGTCACAGAACCAACTTAGCTCTTAAATTGAGGTACTACTGTACACAAATCTGACCAATCACAGCCTTTAACCTCTAAAGGCCTTAGTGGCCACATGCGTGGACAGCACCCTTCAGCTCTTATTTCCAAAATTGTGTACACTATTGAATTGGGGTCTTATGCCAACATATGGACACTTATTCTGCTAGCTGGTGGTGTCAGAAGAGTATAACATACAATGGAATTTGGAAAAAAAAGTGTAAAAATAAAAATTTGCATGTCATTACACATGAAGTACACGTTTGTGTACATATGGACTAAGTACATCATATTAAAATATGATTTTTAGTTTTTATTCTAATTAGGGTCCAATAAGCCCAAATAGCAAAGAGAAATAAAAAAAAGCATGTAAAGAAACAGCTTGGGCCTTAAGAGGTTAAGGTCCGCATGTTGGAGAGGAATGTCGAGCTACAGGAGCATAAATCAGGCTTGTTGTTTTTGCAAAAGGCAATATGTTACATTGAATTTCAGGAGATTGTTGACGTTCTTACCACATTATGAGCTGCTTGAGATCTCCTAAAATGGGGGGCAAGAAAAGATGATCAAAAACATAGGAGTGAAAATATTGCCGACTGACATAACGCTACCTTGCTCACAGCTTTCTCTCTCGATAAGTGACGGGATTTTTATCCCAAACTGCAAAGCTATTTGGACATAGTCCGTGGGCACTTGGATCAACGAGGCCGCCATGTTGAATACGTAGGTGACAGCTGCGTCTGCCACAGCACTCACTGTTGTCACCAAAGTCCCAAAGAGAGGCAACTTTGTCAGAATGGTTAAAAATGTCTGCGGAAAGCCACTCTTTGTTGAAGTTGCTGGTTCCTCCGCCCCGAGGTAGGCGTTCCCCAGACCGCTATGCTGCGTATGGCCTCCATCACTCAGTGGGGTGCAAGTGTGGGATCTCAGGGACGACAGGAAGAACAGCAGTGGTTTTCCCAACTCGAGACTAACGGTCTTGGTCATTTCTGCTTCCGCTCCGCAGTCCTTCCGCTCAGATAGAATGCAGACGAAGGTTCGGGGAAGCTCCTCGATAAACCCTTCTCTGAGTAACGGTTTGAAGACGGCGAAGAAGTCGGTCAAAACATGGTGATGTGCATTCACACCCATGGAGGAAGGGTCAATACTGCGAGTATGTTTTCTGTTTTCAGCAGACAAGGAGGGAATGTCATTTACAGCTGATTGGATGTCTGATTTTAAACTGTCAGTCTTTCTTTGGATTAGTTTAGGTTGTGAGCTCACGTGACTCAAAATCCCTGTGGACAGAAAAGGAAGCATTCATATAATGTACATTTACATTGATAAATAATAATGAATTATTGCTGATATATATATTTTTTTTTTTCACAAAACCCAAAACCAGTGAAGTTGGCACGTTGTGTAAATCGTAAATAAAAACAGAATACAATGATTTGCAAATCCTTTTCAATTTATGTTCAATTGAATAGACTGCAAAGACAAGATATTTAATTGTAATTTTTTTGCAAATAATCATTAACTTATAATTTAATGGCAGCAACACATTGCAAAAAAGTTGGCACAGGGGCATTTTTACCACTGTGTTACATGGCCTTTCCTTTTAACAACACTCAGTAAACGTTTGGGAACTGAGGAGACAAATTTTTGAAGCTTTTCAGGTGGAATTATTTCCCATTCTTGCTTGATGTACAGCTTAAGTTGTTCAACAGTCCGGGGTCTCCATTGTGGTATTTTAAAGGCCTACTGAAACCCACTACTACCGACCACGCAGTCTGATAGTCTATATATCAATGATGAAATCTTAACATTGCAACACATGCCAATACGGCCGAGTTAACTTATAAAGGGCAATTTTAAATTTCCCGGGAAACTTCCGCTTGAAAACATCTCGGTATGATGACGTATGCGCGTGACGTCACGACGGCAACGGAAGTATTCGGACCCAACGTGTCACCATACAAACTGCTCTGTTTTCATCGAACAATTCCACAGTATTCTGGACATCTGTGTTGGTGAATCTGTTGCAATTTGTTTAATGGACAATGGAGACTGCAAATAAGAAAGTTGTAGGTGCGATCGGTGTATTAGCGGCGGACTACAGCAACACCAACACCAGGAGGTTGTGTTGTGTTTGAGCTGGATAGCAGACGCACTACCGTGAGTACAGCTTTGGCTTCCAAACATTTGATCGCTTGCCCGTACGTGTGTGTCGCTATGTGCATGTCACGTACATAACTTTGGGGAAATATATGTTTCTTGCCGACTCTGATGGCGGCCGGGGTGTCGTCGAAAGCTACAACGCCCGCCGCCGCTCCGTAGCTAAGTTAGCTTCAATGGCTCATTAGCAAAATCATTGTTAAACTTCGCCAAGCTGGAAATTATTAACCGTGTATTTACATGTTCATGGTTTAATAGTATTGTTGATCTTCTGTCTATCCTTCCAGTCAGGGTTTTTTTTTATTGTGTTTCTATCTGCATTTGAGCCTGATGCTATCACGTTAGCTCCGTAGCTAAAGAGCGTCGCCGATGTATTGTCGTGGAGATAAAAGTCACTATGAATGTCCATTTCGCGTTCTCGACTCTCATTTTCAAGAGGATATAGTATCCGAGGTGGTTTAAAATACAAATCCGTGATCCACAATAGAAAAAGGAGAGAGTGTGGAATCCAATGAGACCTTGTACCTAAGTTACAGTCAGAGTGAAAAAAGATACACCCTGCACTGCCTCTCTAGTTCTTCACTCTAACGTTCCTCATGCACGAATCTTTCATCCTCACTCAAATTAATGGGGTAATCGTCACTTTCTCGGTCCGAATCTCTCTCGCTGCATTGTAAACAATGGGGAATTGTGAGGAATCCTTCCTCCTGTGACGTCACGCTACTTCCGGTATAGGCAAGGCTTTTTTTTATCAGCGACCAAAAGTTGCGAACTTTATCGTTGTTGTTCTATACTAAATCCTTTCAGCAAAAATATGGCAATATCGCGAAATGATCAAGTATGACACATAGAATGGATCTGCTATCCCAGTTTAAATAAAAAAAAATTCATTTCAGTAGGCCTTTAAGCTTCATAATGCGCCACACATTTTCAATGGGAGACAGGCCTGGACTACAGGCAGGCCAGTCTAGTACCCGCACTCTTTTACTATGAAGCCACACTGTTGTAACACGTGCAGAATGTGGCTTGGCATTGTCTTGCTGAAATAAGCAGGGGCGTCCATGAAAAAGACGTTGCTTGGATGGCAACATATGTTGCTCCAAAACCTGTATGTACCTTTCAGCATTAATGGCGCCTTCACAGATGTGTAAGTTACCCATGTCTTGGGCACTAATACACCCCCATACCATCACAGATGCTAGCTTTTGAACTTTGCGCACATGACAATTCGGGTGGTTCTTTTCCTCTTTGACGACGTCCGCAGTTTCCAAAAACAATTTGAAATGTAGACTCGTCAGACCACAGAACACTTTTCCACTTTGCATCATCAGTCCGTCTTAGATAAGCTTGGGCCGAGCAAAGTTGCCGGCGTTTCTGTGTGTTGTTGATAAATGGCTTTCGGTTTGCACAGTAGAGTTTTAACTTGCACTTACAGATGTAGCTACGAGCTGTAGTTACTGACAGTGGTTTTCTGAAGTGTTCCTGAGCCTATGTGGTGATATCCTTTACACACTGATGTAGGTTTTTGGTGCATTACCGCCTGAGGGATCGAAGGTCACGGGCATTCAATGTGCAGTGATTTCTCCAGATTCTCTGAACTTTTTGATGATATTACGGACCGTAGATGGTGAAATCCCTAAATTCCTTGCAACAGCTGGTTGAGAAATGTTGTTCTTAAACTGTTGGACAATTTGCTCACGCATTTGTTCACAAAGTGGTGACTCTTGCCCCATCCTTGATTATGAATGATTGAGCATTTCATGGAAGCTGCTTTTATACCCAAGCATGGCACCCACCTGTTCCCAATTAGCCTGTTCACCGGTGGGATGTTCCACATAAGTGTTTGATGAGCATTCCTCAACTTTCTCAATCTTTTTTTCCAGTTGTGCTAGCTTTTTTGAAACATGTTGCAGGCATCAAATTCCAAATGAGCTAATATTTGCAAAAAATAACAAAATTTACCAGTTCGAACATTAAATATCTTGTTTTTGCAGTGTATTCAATATAATATAAGTTTAAAAGGATTTGCAAATCATTGTATTTTGTGTTTATTTACGATTTACACAACGTTCCAACTTCACTGGTTTGGGGTTTTGTACAATATGCTTATTATTGTGGCTTAGGTTTGCAGCGGTGTTCAAGTCTGTTTCATACTGAGAATTGTTTTTTATAATTTTGCTTAGCTACTAGAGTCAAAATCTTAGAAATAACTTGACCGCTGCAAATTATGACAACAGAAACATTCAGTGAATAATACATTCAATGCACACACAAAATGAATAATTGATTTTAACTTCTTGTCAAATAAATTTAAAAAAAAAATACACTTAGTGTCCAACAATTATTTAGCGAGTTAATCTAATTTGAAAGTTTTTTTAGTACACTATTATAATTTTTGGCAATCTTGCAGGTACATTTATATTTTGTAAAATATACTAAAATACTTTGAACATAGATGGTTTTTGTCAGGCAATGAATTTGAAATAAAATGCAAAGATTATTTAATTTCAGGAGTTTATTTTGACCAGTTAAAAACATTAGGTTTGAAATACTGAAATGTTTGGACATTTTTCACATTTTATGAGATGCTGAATTTGCGGTTTTAATCATCCCTAAGCTCGTGGTTCTCAAACTTTTTTTTAACCACTGGCATGCCAAGTACCACCATAATGACCAACATTGAACTACAGTAGCATAATAGACCTACACATTCATTAAAAACAAGGCAGAGGTTTTATTTTACAACTATTTTTGGGCACTGTTACATTACACACAGTTTGAACAGTAACACTGTTCGAATATTTATTTAAGTGATTCTTCAGCGTACCTCTAAATGGAGCCTGCGTACAACAGTTTGAGAATCCTTAAGCTAATTATAAAGTCAGAATTAAAACAACTAAAATCAATCTACCTTTCAAAGATATTGTCATTTATTAATTGTGCGAAACCATAAAGCAGAGGGTGACCAAACTCTCTCGTGAAGATGTCCTTGTGGAGTAAAAGATGCTTGGGGGCCATTTTGCAGGGTGGTACCTGTACCACTGGTGGTACGTGGGGCCCTATCTAGTGGTACGCCAAAGAATTACTTGATTAAAGTACAGTGATTTATTTTCCTTTATTCAAACAAAAGTGTTACTGTTCATAGAGTGGCCATAAATATGAAATATACTCAAATTTTAAAAAGCTGCATTGTTTTTAATGAATACTTAGGCCTACTACGCTACTGTATTTTAATGTTGGTTATTATGGTGGTATTTGGAGAAACAGGTTTTTTCTGAGGTGGTACTTAGTAAAAAAAAAAAATGTTGAGAAACGCTGTGCTAAGCTATCAGAACAAAACTATCTTGGTTTTGCGTTATAGGTAACAGAGCAAATTAATGTAATAAGATATATCATTATCAACCCTCAGGGAATATTACATTTAATTATCTTCACAGGAAAAAAGTTTTTGAGGTGCATAAAAACATTTTTGATTATTTTTTTAGCTCTATTTTTTAATACATTTCAGTCCTAATATCCAACATATTATGTTTGTATTTTTTCCTTGTATTATACTAATTGACAACTGTGACATAATTTGATTAGAAGGCCTTTAAACTGTAAAATTAAGGCTGTTGAAAATAACGAGTTAATAAATGTGATTAATCACAAAAAAATGTTGCAATAATCTTGTATATGCGCAGATTAATCATGCAATTTATTTTGACCGTACATGCCCCTTTACCTTAACCGTGGATTGTTTAAAATAAATAACAAAGCTATAGGTTATTATATAACCATGTCATACATACGTCAGTGAAAATATGACTGCTGTGCTCGCTGGCAAATTTAGTTTGTTTTGAACAAATAAACGACGTAACATATTTTTATTAAATGTTCCTGGCTGACATTCTGGCAATAAAATTGCATTTGTGTCAAAATATTGAGTTGGTTTTTTTTAAGGTTAATTTAAATAATGCAAGTGAGTATTGTGATTAATCACCATTTAAATTTAAAAGTGTGATTAATCGGATTAGAATGTTAAACGTTTGACAGGAATAGTTCAAATGTTTTTTATATTATATTGTATAGTCAACAGAAAAATTGGCCAAAAATACATCTATAATTTACTGAAAAGACTAGAAAGTAATTTATTGATGTATTCCTGGCAGAATGAGACAAAAGTAGATTGTACTTACCTAACAGGATGTATGCGCAGACAGCCCTCATTGTTTGAAATTAATCAATGACAAGAACAACTTTTTTTTTTTTTAAAGGAAAGGATGTGTCTACTTTGCAGTGTGAAATGTTCATTTGTGGTAGAAGGTCCAGGTTCGAACATCTCCTGATCTGGACTGACCTGGTAACTCCACACCTGCTCCAAGAGCTGTGTAATTAACACAGCCTCAACTTGTTGGGTGTGGAAAGCAGACGGAATTTGGCAAATACGACTTGTGAATTATTGACGAGCCATCTCGATGAAGACCTAGCGCCTGAAATCCGAATCCTGCCAGAAGACACCAGACTGGCTGCCAGCAGGATTGACGTGATATCGACCTTCGACCTGAAGAACATGACCGTATCAGGATAATGATGAGTGGGTTGATACAAATAACAGCTCCTATTGTCGGATCGATACTGAAAATGCTTAAGTTTTCTCCTGTTGATTTTCACAAATGTCCGTGTTTTTGGTCTTGTGTTTGTGTATATGGTTAAGTTGTTTTTGTTAATAATAATGTTATTGAATGGGAACCAATTGGTAGTTATTTTGTTCAAGTCATGTAAGTATGGGGTGCCGAGTGCAAAAGTTTAGTCACACTTTTGTAGCAGATATTTCTGATTTAACTCACTTTTCTCACATCTGTGAAGTTAATTATATTTATATAGCGCTTTTCTCTAAATACTCAAAGCGCTTTACATAGTGAAACCCATTGTTTACATCAGGGGTCCCCAAACTACGGCCGGCGGGAAGTCTCCAGTTTGTATTTTTTATTTGTCCAACTGCTTCTATGTTAGCTACCTCTCTTTGTTTATAATGTATATGTTATGCTGCCCTTTGTTTGCTGCAGCGGTCACATACACTGTAATATTGTACATCAGTGGTGTCCAACTCATTTTAGCTCATGGGCCGCATGGATGAAAATTAGAGATGTCCGATATTATTGGCCGACAAATGCTTTAAAATGTAATATCGGAAATGATCTATCAGTTTCAAAAAGTAAAATGTATGACTTTTTAAAACACCGCTGTACGGAGCGGTACACGGACGTAGGGAGAAGTACAGAGCGCCAATAAACCTTAAAGGCACTGCCTTTGCGTGCCGGCCCAGTCACATAATATCTACGGCTTTTCACACACACAAGTGAATGCAAGGCATACTTGGTCAACAATCATACAGGTCACACTGAAGGTGGCCGTATAAACAACATTAACACTGTTACAAATATGTGCCACACTGTGAACCCACACCAAACAATAATGACAAACACATTTCGGGAGAAGATCCACACCGTAACACAACATAAACACATCAAAACAAATACCCAGAACCCCTTGCAGCACTAACTCTTCCGGGACGCTACAATATACAGCCCCCACTACCCACCCCCATGTAAAAAAAATAATGCACTTTGTGACTTCAACAATAAATGTAGCAGTGCCATGTTGGCATTTTTTTCCATAACTGGAGTTGATTTATTTTGGAAAACATTGTTACATTGTTTAATGCATCCAGCGGGGCATCACAACAAAATTAGGCATAATAATGTGTTAATTCCACAACTGTATATATCGGTATCGGTTGATATCGGAATCGATAATTAAGAGTTGGACAATATCGGAATATTGGATATCTGCAAAAAAGCCATCGTCGGACATCTCTAATGAAAATATGTGCACACGCGTGCTGGGCTATTAAAATCATGGCATTAAAAGTAAAAAATAAAGACAACTTCAGATTGTTTTCTTTGTCTTATTTTGGCCAAAAATAGAACAAACACATTCTGAAAATATGACAATAAAAGTATAGAAAAAAAATACCCGGCAGCGGTAGTTTAAATGAGGGGCCTCCAAACTACGGCCTGCCAGCGTCCAAAATCCTGCCCGCGGGAAGTCTCAAGTTTTAGTTTTTTTTAAATCATTTGTCCTTTCTTATCTATTTTCTACCACTTGTTACTCTCTGGGTCTCCTAGCCGCTTAGGCAAATCATATTATCTAAAAATGCATTTTCCCCATCAATAACGTGACAGCATCGCGCTGCAGTGTTGGGCTATCGGTGGCAAGTGCGCACTCTTTTAGTCAATTAGTGTGTGAGGAATATTTATATATATATATATATATATATATATATATATATATAAATCAATCAATGTTTATTTATATAGCCCTAAATCACAAGTGTCTCAAAGGGCTGCACAAACCACAATGACATCCACGGTACAGAGCCCACATAAGGGCAAGGAAAAACTCACATAGTCATTCTCCTCACTCACGTCGATGAGAATGACTATGAGAAACCTTGGAGAGGACCGCATATGTGGGTGACCCGCCCCCCTCTAGGGGAGACCGGATGCAATGGATGTCGAGTGGGTCTGACATAATATTGTGAATGTCCAGTCCATAGTGGATCTAACATAATAGTGAGAGTCCAGTCCATAGTGGGGCCAGCAGGAAACCATCCCGAGCGGAGACGGGTCAGCAGCGCAGAGATGTCCCCAACCGATGCACAGGCAAGCGGTCCACCCCGGGTCCCGACTCTGGACAACCAGCACTTCATCCATGGCCACCGAACCTGTGTCCCCCCCCTCCACAAGGGAGAGGGGGGCAGAGGAGAAAAGAAAAGAAACGGCAGATCAACTAGTCTAAAAAGGGGGTCTATTTAAAGGCTAGAGTATACAAATGAGTTTTAAGATGGGACTTAAATGCTTCTACTGAGGTAGCATCTCTAACTGTTACCGGGAGGGCATTCCAGAGTACTGGAGCCCGAATAGAAAACGCTCTGTAGCCCGCAGACTTTTTTTTGGCTCTGGGAATCACTAATAAGCCGGAGTGTATATATATATATATATATATATACAGGTAAAAGCCAGTAAATTAGAATATTTTGAAAAACTTGATTTATTTCAGTAATTGCATTCAAAAGGTGTAACTTGTACATTATATTTATTCATTGCACACAGACTGATGCATTCAAATGTTTATTTCATTTAATTTTGATGATTTGAAGTGGCAACAAATGAAAATCCAAAATTCCGTGTGTCACAAAATTAGAATATTACTTAAGGCTAATACAAAAAAGGGATTTTTAGAAATGTTGGCCAACTGAAAAGTATGAAAATGAAAAATATGAGCATGTACAATACTCAATACTTGGTTGGAGCTCCTTTTGCCTCAATTACTGCGTTAATGCGGCGTGGCATGGAGTTGATGAGTTTCTGGCACTGCTCAGGTGTTATGAGAGCCCAGGTTGCTCTGATAGTGGCCTTCAACTCTTCTGCGTTTTTGGGTCTGGCATTCTGCATCTTCCTTTT
>NC_084732.1:67646426-67671426 GCF_033978785.1 Entelurus aequoreus
TAAAACTAAGTTTTAAATCTAATTATGTGAAATCTAAATCTAAATGTGAGCGCTAAATCTCTTGCAGAGTGTAAAGATGAATATTTATAGAATGTCAATATTCCACCAATCCGAGGCCTGTCAGCCGGAAAGCCGCACCCACATCTCTGCCGCTCAGTGCACGACACTCCTACATCTTTCTGTAGTAACATATTATCCTTTTAGTTTGTGCGTAGCCAAGGTCGGAGCAGCAAGAGGGCAGGTTAAAATTGTGGTACCTCATTTAAATGTTAGCGCCTTCTAGGCAGCCCCAAACAGAATTGACAAGTTGCACACGTGCAGCATCCTCTCACAATCAAGTGAAATAAAAACAAGAGCACTGAAGAGACTTTTCACTTTAAAACTTTGTTTCAGAAATTCAATGTAACTTTATATACACTTTACAATAGTATATAGCTTGGCGGCTTACAAAGATGTCTCAAAACATTTTCAAAACATCTTTAGCAGAAACATTTCTTGCAAGTAAAATGGCTTGACAGATACAGTGAAAAAAAAGAATCAACACTTTTTTCTGTAGAAAAAGTTCCCAGATTCAAATTCAATTCAGGACTTTTCCCCCACAAACCAAACTGTACTGTCTACATGCTATTAAACTGTTTGGTGGCATTGGACTAATCTAAATTATTTTGAAGAGTGGGGAGAACATGTAATGAAGAGTTAATCTTATTAATACATTTAAAAGCAGATATAACATGCCTTTTTAAAACCAAAAGATACAAAATAGGTTTTTCCTGAAAGGATTTTTCTTTTTAAAACATGAGGCTGCTAGTATTGTTCCACACGGAGTGTACAATAATAATAATGCAGATAAAAAGGAGCTGAATAAATCGCATCAAATGCCTTCTTCAGATACAAACTGACATCACACTCTGGCTGCTAGAGGCACCCTTGTGGGATTTCTAGGTGCATCTCCTTTTTCTCCACAATGTTTAAACCCCCACTTTAAAATCTCTTTTGGCTCATTGCCTAACGTATTTGTTCATGTCAATGAGGATACAAACACTGTAAAAAATTTGGAAAAACACCTAAGACTTCCCCTTATGCACAATTTACATTCATTGTCTGGACGTGCACGCAACATTATGCAGAATTTCCATTGTGCCCTGTTATGGTTGTACAAGCTGAATTCCTGGAGTGATACTAACGTGACGAGCAGGTGCAGAACAGATAGCAACCACTTTTGACAATTGCTTGGGATTTTTGGCCAGAACAGACTAAACTAGAAATCTGGTAAAATCCAATTCACTGGACACAAACGAATACTAATACGTGCAGGAATAAGTGGTGCTTAACAACGCTGGGGTCTGATTGTCTCTTTCCATCCTAAAAAAACATAAGGGGTGTCAATGTGGGGGGGAAGAAGAAGAAAGAATGCACTTTGATACAAATTAAATCTGTGGATAAAAAAAAAAATCAGCAGAAACAATAGTGCCTCAGACCGAAAGCACAGAAATCGTTATAAAATAAGAGTTCTGAATAACAACCTTTTAAACAGTAGGAAACACAGGCAGAGGTGCGGGCGATGACGCTGGTGCCACATGTGGCTGGTTGAGGTTCTAAACCAGATGTCCGGGGACACTGGCTATGCTACATTACCATAACGCTATCCTAGCCATCAAAAGTAACGGCTCTGAATAAGCCACAATACTTAGAATTTAAAAAAAATACTGATTCTAGACAAATCGAATACTGTAACGTCGACACATAGCACTTCAAACATGAATGCCCTCAAACCGTACACTATGTCAGATTTACATATGAGGATTCTTAAAACTAACATTTAATGAATGTGCCATGCTGTGTCCGCCTTGCATTTTTAAGCCTTCAGAATGAGAACATACTATACTCAGATGGATTTGACCAGCTTACTGTTAGACCCCTCTTCCAAAACACCTCACAAAGATAAAAACATATGGAAATGCAAATTAGAATAATAAAAAAAAAATTGGATTGACCAAAACAAGACAGCAAACTTGACTCGGCTAAGGTGGAATGCATATGATTTTAAAAGCTACAGTTTGCAAAAGACAAACGGAGTGAACAGAGACGCACGTATTGATATACAAGCCAGTCTTTCCTGTGGAGACTAGTGTCAACAGCTTCAGCACCAGAGGTTGAGTTGGGTTTTAGCGCCTATATCCACTAAGCAAGCACCAAAACCTGGATTTAGTGTAGAGACGATAGCCCACTCCAAAACTGAAGTAAAAAAAAACCTTTTTTTCTTTCTTTTTTTTTTTTTTAGAAAAATTCATACAGGAAATGTTCTTCTTTTGAATGGATAATGTTTTTTTCCATAGCAACGGTGAGTAAAAAATAACAAAAAACAAAATGAAGCATTTTTTTTATGAGGGGCTTTTTACACACTTGGTTTTCAGTCCTTCCTAGCTGTCCCTGTCTAAGAAACTGGAGTTCAATCCGGAGGCAACAGGTCGTGAAGACGGAACCTCTCCCGAACATGTGGCCGCACATCTTCATCCTGTTGAGTAAGTAGCTGCTTGAGTCATGATAGAATAGACCAACAAAACAGATAATGCATGATAAAACACAGAACAAGTAGGACATCGTACCATCTCAACCAGCTTCTCAAGGAAGGGCACCAACTTCAGCAGCTCACTGTCATTCCTGTCCATAAACCAGCTCTCAATGGGAATTCCGTTGGACAACTGTGAGGGTTAAAATAAAATATTAAAAGTGGCTAGAAAAGATACAAAACAAAAAAGCATTTTAAAATAATACTTGCTAATTGAGATTTGCATTTTGTACAAAGGCTAAAAAAAGCATCATATACCTGTATATTATAAATGTTTTGGTTAAATTTTATTTATACACTGGGCCTGGGGCCAGTAAAAAAAAAAATTATTAAGGGCTACAAATGGTCCCTGGGCCGCACTTTCATAGTCATTTGTCAGGGTTCAGCACGTGGCATAAGATCAACTCTGATCAACCACAAGTCCTGACAACTAGTGAGCTTGTTAACTGATTTTGTTGTTAGCAAAGGATGGTAATTAAAAAGGGAGAGGAGATGGTTACTGCAGCTGGAACTATTTGATGCCTAACAAGTAATTTATTTTGTAAAAGTTGATCCGAATTTGGCAAAGAAGGTATTCTTGGATGTGGTCTGTAGGCAACAAGTTGTCTACGCAGTGAAATAATTTTCCGCAAGCCGACCAATCACAGCCTTTACGGTCAGGGACGTATACGGTATCTTATTGAAGCTACTTGTCATTTGAAGCTACACAGGAAGGTTTTGCAGGGAGAGGAGCGAGCCGGTTTCGTTTATGCTGGTACCTTAACCAGGGCTGAAAAGATTGATTGATTAAATCTATACAAAAAAAAGCATCAATTTGTTGCTTGGATAATTAGTCTAATAAGTAGAATACATGGACATCATTCCCACTAGACTGCTCCAAGAGAATGCAAGAGAGAGGTGCACCTATTGGTGATGTAGCAGGTGTGTGTGTGTGTGTGTGTGTGTGTGTGTGGGGGGGGGGGGGGGGGGGGTGTGGGGGGGGGGGGGGGGTGAAGAGCAAAGGGCCCAGTTGGAGAGGTTTTACGATCATTTCTAAGTGAAATGATCGTAAAAGACGTGAGCACATCACCCCTATATTAGCGTCCCTTCCCTGGCTCCCTGTGCGTTACAGAATCAACTTTAAACTCCTTTTGTTTGTTTTTAAATGTCTAAACAACCTCACGCCAACATATCTCTCTGACCTCCTTCACCCTTACTGCCCCGCCCGATCCCTAAGATCAGCTGCTACTGACGGTCCCTGACACAAGGCTGAAGGTTAGAGGTGACAGAGCTTTCACCACTGCTGCTCCCAAGCTCTGGAACAACCTACCTCTGAGTGTTAGACTAGCCTCCTTTCTTCCTGTTTTTAAATCTCTCTTAAAAACATACTTTTATTCCATGGCTTTTAACACAGTGATATCCATCTGCAATGGCGCCCCATAATACACCTGCTGTGAACCTGTTTTTATGTTTTATTTATTTATTTTTTATCGTGTTCTGTTTGTCTTGTGTTGGGTTTGCTCGGTACTCGTATTATCTTTTAACCTGCCCATTGTACAGCACTTTGGCTACCCCTGTGGTAAATTTTAATTGTGCTTTATATAAATAAAGTTGATTTGAAATGTTCATAATGTCAAACGGAGCTGGAATTTCACAATAAGACTGCACAAATGATGCAGAATTACCAGAAAGTATCCTACATAAAGATGCAAACAAGCAGAAACAAGGTAAAAGTCTATTTTGGTAGCTAATGTCATCTTATCTGTTTGAATAGTATAACAAAGTTTATATTCAAACACATGGGGGCATGTGAGGACATGTTAGCGTCTACAGTTTGTATGTTAATGCAAATGAGTTGTTTGTCCAAAATTCAACACCATTCCCCAATTAAAACTTTTTCAAATGTTAAATACATTGTCACTCAATTCATCATAGTTTATCAGAGAGCCCATTTGTTTAGTTTGGTTCTTTATTATTTATTATCTGGTTTTAGGCTTGTTTATCTTTCAAACCATTTTCTTTTTAAAATATAAGTACCGGTAATATAGTGGTGCTCCCAAATCTTAAAAGTGCAATTTCAATTGTATGTGCATTTATAAGAAATAAGAATGAAAGGTCATTAGAAAAATGCTTATTTATTTCAACTACTTTTCCCAAACAACGCATCAAGGCTGCAAATCGTGTTTTATTCAGTTAATAGAACAAATTAAATCAATAGATTACTCGATTACTAAATGAATCTATAGCTGCAGCCCTAGCCTCGACACAGGAGCATAATCCAGTTTTCAGAGACTGAACTCCAAACTGAAACCAGTGAAATGCAACAAAATGCTTACAATATGAAAAATGCCTACATTCAGGCACGACAAGGGGGTTAAATAACCGTGAAACATTTGTCGTTTTAAGAAATCTGTGCCAGATTGCATCTTATTGTACTGTGTTTTATAGAGGGCTCCGGATTTTTCTACATTTCTCACAATGCATTGCTGTTGGCAATATTAGAAGGCTTAATTTGTAAACATGCTCATTGTTGCTGATCATTCAGCTAGTGATACCGATAATGTCGACGACGTGCGATTGTCAACTGCCACAATCGAGGTGGGAGAGGTATTACTAGCTTTTATCGCATTCCTAAGCATATTTCTGGACAAAACGGAAGCGGCAGAAAAAGAGTGACTGGCAAAGGCGAGCATGGATTGCTGCAATCAACAGAGATGTGGCGTGCTATGATGACTTTGTGTTTGTTTGAATCATTTAATTTCAGGTCAATCAGAACATGTAAGCAAAGACAAATCTAAAATAAATGCTACTTGTATACTTTGTATCGACGTGTTTGGTACATAGACATAGTTTTCTAGACTTTTCTAATTTTGAAAAGTATTTCAAGGTCTATAATGGGCTGTGTTGAAAAATTAAGTAGTTCACAAAGTCTGAGTATGAGACATCGGGGAATATGTCTTGGTTTCTGCTCCACTAGAGACTTCTTGATTTTGTACGGATCATTGCATTAAATTGTGGCTGTTTTCAACTTAAAAACGACGAAGGGACTTCTTATCCAATGACTCACAGTATTTCTCCATCGTATCACAGCTGGGGCAATGATATTTTCGACTGAATAGAAAATATTACATGTAGCTTTATCCTGAACAATGACGGTAGTCTTTTAATATAGTTGCTGGCAATGCTTTGTGGGATGCTTTAACCAAAAATACTAAGCCCTTTGATTCATATTGGGTTGTTTCAAGCTTAACTAATAAAAATTGATAAAATTCAGACCGCATAAAGTGGCCGGAACGTTAAAGACGTGGACATAGTTTACGCGCATCTGCTGCAATAGAGCTCATATGAGAGAAGTGGTATGCGAGTGTCGTGACCTATGTGGCTGCGAACAGCGGAACATTTATTTTTTTAAATTGTTATTACCACACATGTCAAAAGTGCAATTTCAATGTTGATTATGGCCGTTTTCTGGAGAAAAAAAAAGATTATGCCAAGCATAAAAACAATTGTTTAAACTACCGGTATTTTCCCTTAAATATGCATTGAATCTATAAAGTGTCTTTATCCGATTACTCCACTAATTACTTGATTACTACAATAAATCGATAGCAGCAGCCCTTCAGAACATAGCATTATGTTATAATTCTGCTGTTCATGGCAATTTTATATCTGTACTAAACAAAGGCTATTTGAGCCACAGGCGGTTCTGGAATGTATTTGTTTTGAAAACTATTACACGTACAGTTCTATTTCTGTAGGTACCTGGTATGCAAAGGCTTGTGGTGAATTGTCAATGATGATGGTCTTTGACAGGTCTCTGCCAAGAATGTTAAGATCCTTGATGTAGTTCCCTTGGACACAGACACAATGCTCTCGGAACAACCTGTGTCTACAGTGAGTGAAGAATGACAGAAAAGAAGGGGGTCGGGAGATTGAGGACACATTGACAAGGGTCAGGACGATAAATAATTCAGAGAACACCACCAAACTAACAGCTCATCATTCCAACACTGGTGCTGTACATTATGGCTTCTCACGATTATGAAAATATAATAATCGGCCACACAACGTGTATGCAAATTCCGGAGCTTGTGACTGTGAAACAGATGAGGAACGAATGAGTGGGGGAAAATGCATGTCTACGAGAAATTTGGGATGTCACCATGGTTGCTACTTTTTATTTGACACAGCGCTAGTATGCCTAATCAATAATCACTCAACAAAAAAGTAAGGCATATGATTTCTGCCTTCACATAACCGCGGACGGAGTCACATAACTGGCCAATAAAACAAAATCTGCTGATAAACGCAAAATAATACCATGGAAATTGACATAAATGTAAGTGAAATGTCATTGTGAGGAGAAGAAACATTTGTTTGGCAAAAATAATGTGTCCGGCAGCACTCATATCCTCCCGAAACACTCAGCCACCCCGTTCTGAACTAAATGTCAAGACGGTTGCTTGAAACAGCGACTAAACTACGAAGCTGAAGCTAATAAGAACAATCTATACACCCACAACACATCTAATCTACTTGTGTTGTTGTGAACGACATCATCCACGTAAGATCAATGTACAAACAGTGGTCGCAACTCTTTTGAGAGGCGCTCTCGCTCTCTCTTTTTTCTTTTTTTAACAACCTCAAGCGAGTCGCCTCTTTACTCGTCAAGCTGAGAACAGCACAGCAAAGCACACTTCCCCCCTTCACAATCTGGTCTGACTGCGCTAACAAAATAAAGGTTTCAAAAAATGATCTTGCGCAAGCTTAATGTACTTAAACCACTTAATGATAAATTTACAAAAATGATTAAGCTTTGACATAAAATATTGGTCAAAATTGTCCAAAGATATATTGCACTACTAAACGTGATGATTGTTGCATTTAATTAAACATTTAACTATATTTTACACAAAAAGCACACTATGGAAAAAACTACTAAAAAAACTAAAACTACATTAAGAACAAAACGGAAAACTGAATTTTATTGTTTTTTTGTATTGCTATTTAATGTAATTGTTTTGCCATTATTATTTTACTTGCTGTGGTTAATTTGTTACTAATTAATATCCATTACTAATGAATAACTTTATATTTAAAGATGAGTTTTGCTAGTAAAATAAATACTCATGTTTTCAGATGAATGAATTGTCTAATTGTGATTACAATATCAATCAAAACCATGATTATTATTTTTGCCATAATCATCCAGCCCTACTGTACATTGTATTTAGAGCTGTAAAATTGTTGCTAACATACAGAAACACCTCACCTTACTAACTGCTTCTTAGGGTCCAAGATATTGAGCAGTTTGTCTGCATACACCTTTTTAGAAGCTGTGAAAAGGATGATCTGGAAAAGAGACAGAAAGACCACTGTATCAAATCCTACATTGTTAGAAATAAGATCAAATACATGTAATACCCAAGATATATTTACCTCATAAATTTGAGACATGCGTTCCAAAAACTCTCTAAAAAACGGTCTCAAGCGCACATATACCTATAAATGGCAAAAGAGCATGAGAAATACAGAAGCACGTCACAGTTCACTGCATACATTTGTTTAGAGCGACAAAGGCAATTTATCCTTGATTTTTTTTTGTCTGTGTATTTGACAAAAAATTGCAGAACTGATTCCAAGTGTTATAACCCCCTCTAGTGGTCAGAACATGTATCAGTTACCTGGTATATCACATCCTGAAAGAGTACAGGGAAGGTAAGTGCTGCATCGTCTAGCTCGTTTAAACTGCAGTGGACCAACGTTTCATCCTTGAAAATATAAGTGAAACATGTTTTTCATAAGTATATAAACTGCAAAAATAGAACATTTCTTGCTTTCGGAAACTGACCAGATCAAGGACCAAAGAAAACTCAGGTGTGCTACGAGTCTTTAATGGTAAGGCTGGTTTCCGAGTTAGCTGCTCTTCAGTTAATGGTGGGACGTGTTTGATGAAGAAATACCTGGAAAGTAAGACATTAAACATGTTTAATTGATCCAACCATTTCAACCACAGTATAAGTAAGGGCAGTAGGGTTGACATATCTATGTAGTGGTCTAACATAAGTCTCTAATGGCAAGAACAATTAAAAGATATTTAAATTTAAGTTACATTTATATGTTAGTATGTATAGTTCTTTTTTATAACCTTTACTGGAAAGTTTCTTTACATTAGCAATAACATTTGAGAAATGTCTGGTTTTATACTAGCTTTATGTCAAAAGATTTCATCTTGCAGGCATCAATCCAGTTAAAGCGAAAGTGTTGAAATCACTGTCTATTCTGAGACAGATGGCAATCTATTACCAACATTTTATGACTTGGGTTTTTACTTACGGGTCAAAGACTTCCCATTCTTCTTCATAAGATGCTTCTGGTGGAACTGCAGTGGGAGGAGAGTTCATGTATGCCATATCTGGACTTGAGCCTGGAGCTAGGAAAATAAAATCATATATTGAATAATTTCAAAATACTGTATAAGCATAGCTCTGATCAAATCAATAAAAATGTACGACTGACCAGTGAGAGGTGGAAGGTCAGCATTAGCATCAATTTCATCCTCCTCTACAGTGGGGCATGCATCAGGGATGTGAGGAAGTCGTAAAGGGGGCAGCTGGGATACACTCGAGTAGAAGCTTGTGGTGGTACATAATTCCTGTGTAGAAGTGATGGTGCTGGTGGCTGTTTCTACAGATTGCTCCATTTCCAGCTGTTTCACTATTTCTTCTGCTTCCAAAGCTTGGTCTGGGGAGTCTGAGCCGGATGAGGCTGTGTCAAAGTGGAGAAAAGTATGCATAAAGCCTGTCGCTGGTGATTGGAGAGTATCTTTTTATATGGTATAGGCACAGTTTGGTGATATACAAGGAGTTTATATAACATATAAATAATGATAAAATGTAATATGGTAAAACCGAGTCTAACGGTACAGCTAAGGACATAGCCAAAATAATTAAAGAGACATTTGATTATTTCTATTAGAATATTAAACCGTATATTTGGAGGGATTATGATTTTTTTAAAGACAATTTAAGCCTGAACTTTGCTTTTGTGTAGTATACCATGTCATCCCGATCCCTGTATAGCTCTTCGGCTAGTTTAAGTGTGCGACGTCCAATTCTCCACTGCAATTTTAATAAACTCACAGACTTACTGGTACCAACTCGCTAACTTAAATGCAAACAAGGAACATTAACGTCTTTCTCCATTAAGAAACAACATACCCCAATCTAAGCATATATAAACATTGCTGTGTGAGCAACTAAGATATTAACTGGTGCACATGGAACTTAAGTTATGCTCTCTTAAAACACAGTCATAGTTCTAAGTTATAGAAAATAGGTGTGTTTTACGGTGCGTTCAAAATTCGCCGAACAGAGTAGGACCTCACAATACTCACTAGAAGTAATAGATTTTGTTTCGCTTTTAATTTAAATACATCTTTAAGCACTTCAGTTAAAAAAACCAATATTTTCAACAATAAAAGCTTCGCCATTAAAACAGATAAAATACTAAGACTAAAACAAAAACAGTGTAGGATAAACACAAAACATACAAAATAGTGGGTTGACCAACAGTGTGTCTACTTTAGAGATTTAAAACAAAAAAAACTTTGTCAAAAGATTTCAGTGTGTCTGTGTGCATTCAACAATACAGTAATAAATTATAACCGTGATCATTTTAATTTTCCTATCATTACAGCCCTAGCGGCAATGTTATTTTTTATGAGAGGTGTACATTAAGGTGTATTGCAGGAAGGTTTGGAGGAAAGAGCCAGTTCATTGAAGGTCTTCAAAAGAGGTAGTAGGGGGGGTCATTGGAGGTAGTGCAAGGAGTCGTGAAATTTGTGTACTCAGTGCTTTGAATCAGATAGCTCACACAGTTTTACAACTACCCTGAAGAGATTACAGTAAAGGCACTTTTTAGTTAACTTTACAGAGTTCATGCAGCAGTGTGACAAGGACATGAAAATGAACACAATAAAAAGCTAGGGGGATAAAACCGCCAACGGTATTAGTCTTGAATTTGTTTCCTATTTCTTGACTATCACGATCGACCATCATTAAAGGGGAACTGCACTTTTTTTGACATGTTGCCCATCATTCACAATCCTTATTAGGAGGTGGAAATCTTTTGCCACCTCACGATTCGATTACGATTCAGGAGCTACAATTAGATAAACAATTATCGATGCATCTTCAATTTATTGAATATTCGTGTCACTAAATAAACATTTATCACTTGCAACTTTTAAAAACAGTGCATAATAAATTCCCATCACATGTATTAAATTAATGGAAATGTGTGCAAAACTGGATCATAAGTGCCCTATAATAAAAGAGCTGGTCAGGTCTCTCTGGGAAGTGGCTCGCTGCAGTCAGCCAAATTTTAGAACGTTCTGCATGACTATTTAAAATAAGTAAATCAATTATCGATTGACATTTACTAATTGATTTTATAATTGTCCATGTACGAATTGCGATGCATCTAAAAATCGATTATTCCCCCCACCTCTAATCCTAATGTAAGACAAGAACGAATGTTTTCCTTTTTTTAATGTATTTTACAATTTTAAACGTACGCGGCACATTCATTTAAAAAACATTGGTTGCTTCCTCTCCCACTACATCACTGATTAGTACTCACTGTAGACTTCATGAGAGCCAACAAACATAATGAAACATTAATTACTGTACAATGTCTGCTGTAATGAGGATGCCAACTGATAAAATCTTGTTATATTCCTGTTTAGATAAAAAATTACTTTTAACCCTCGCGAAGAAAAGGGGGGTGGAAGCAAGCATCTTTTTGTGTCGTTTCCGGGTCTAAAATGGCTATCAAATTGTACCAACAAGTCTGATTACATCCTCGTCTTTCTACTATCCAGGTGAGGCAGGATTTAGAATAAACGTTCACGAGCAGGGAAGCAGCTTACCACTCAATTATGTAAATTAGAGATGTCTGATAATATCGGACTGCCGATATTATCGGCCGATAAATGCTTTAAAATTTAATATCGGAAATTATCGGTATCGGTTTCAAAAAGTAAAATGAATGACTTTTTAAAACGCTGCTGTACGGAGCGGTACATATCCGGTAAAACACGGACGTAGGAAGAAGTACAGAGCAGTTGCGTCTCCCAGTCAGTAGGCCCTCCCCCCTTCCCTCTCCCACACACAACACAGGAGTTGACGACTGCAGCATGAGAGGTTTACTGGCGACGCTTGATGACCTCATCAAACCTCCGCCAACGGAGCATAACAACAAGAGTGTGTTGTTGCCGGTGCTGTAGCCGTGGCTAACAAGCCAGCTCGCTCGGTGACTGACTAACGACACCATGTCTATGGTTTGGGATTATTTTAAAGTGTGTCTGACGGATAAAAAACAGGCAAATTGCAATGACTGCAAAAAGTTGGTTATGCAAGGAGGAACCAAGACGTCTTCCATTAATACGAGCAATTTGATCTCCCACCTCTTCAAGAATCATAAGGAGATACACGATGAATACAAGCGGAAGATGGATGAAACGCAAACACCGAAAAAAAGTAGTACCACACAGTTGTCGCTTAAAGACTCCGCCGAGAAAAAACAAAAATACAACAAAAACCACCCCAGGGCAAAAACCCACATTGTGGTCAGGGTCAACGCACGCAGTATGGCAAAAACTACGGTGGAGTTTGGTGTGGCTAGTCTGCCCTGCATGGCGCACACTTTGCAGCTTGCAGTGAACAGAGCTGCCCTGTCTCAACGCAGCATTTCAGAAGCTCTGGCTGACTGCTCGGCCACTTCAAGCACTCACCAATAGCTTGCAGCACATTTTTGTTACTCATACAAATACTTTATAAACTGGGCTCAATCTGCCCTGCTCTAATTCCCTGTTATACAGTATACCAGGCAGTCTTGCACTAAAGGAGGACTATGTTATTGTTTACTTTATTACTCTAGTATACTCTGGACTGAAGCTGTGTGCCTTCATTGTTTTTGTGGCTGTTATTTTGAGGCACGTTTAAAAAATTTTTTTAAATAATGCACTTTGTGAACGTCACAGTATAGTATTTCCCATAGTTGTACTGGGTATCAGAATTATCTCAGGGAGAGCATGTCCCAAATTCCAAGCTGCTGTTTTGATGCATGTTAAAAAAAATAATGCACTTTGTGACTTCAATAATAAATATGGCAGTGCCAAATTGGCACTTTTTTCCATAACTTGAGTTGAAGTTGTGCTCTTATTTTGGAAAACCTTGTTACATTGTTTAATGCATCCAGCGGGGCATCACAACAAAATGAGGCATAATAATGTGTTAATTCCACGACCGTATATATCGGTATCGGTTGATATCGGAATCGGTAATTAAGAGTTGGACAATATCGGAATATCGGATATCGGCAAAAAAGCCATTATCGGACATTTCTAATGTAAATATAAGCACACAAGCTTGGGATCATGACACCACTATAGTTTGTTTGCGTTAGCGCTTATAATAACAATATCACTAATACTTAGTTATTATTCAAGTCACAAAATGTAAATGGAGTATTGTTGGCGATTTCTTAATTGGGTTTTATGGGCGGAATAGAAGACATCCCATTGGCTATGCTGTAAGCAGACTTTAATTTACGAGTTAGAATGCATTAAAAAAATACATCTGTTGTCACGTCTTTCATAATGATTGTGAACTATAAGCAAAATTTAAAAAAGAAGAAGTGCAGGCCCCTTTTAAAGATGAAGAGTATTCATTTTCATGAACGCTCAAATGGTCACCGATTCTGAGCAGTTTTATTTTGTAAAACCTTACTTTTTAAATCGGCCTTTGCTGCATCACATTAAATAAATATTATAGGTTTATTATTAGGGACGGCGTGGCGAAGTTGATAGAGTGGCTGTGCCAGCAATCGGAGTGTTGCTGGTTACTGGGGTTCAATTCCCACCTTCTACCTTCCTAGTCACGTCCGTTGTGTCCTTGGGCAAGACACTTCACCCTTTGCCTCTGATGGCTGCTGGTTAGCGCCTTGCATGGCAGCTCCCGCCATCAGTGTGTGAATGTGTGTGTGAATGGGTAAATGTGGAAATGCTGTCAAAGCGCTTTCAGTACCTTGAAGGTAGAAAAGCGCTATACAAGTATAACCCATTTATCATTTATTTATCATTTAGTTAAAATCTCCATCGAGCCACAGATTAGGTTAATGTAGGAATTAAATTAAAATGCAGTTCAACCAACATCTACTGTGAAAGCCTACCATTCTTAGCCGGTGAGAAGAAGTTGAAAACAGGGGAGAAAATTGTCCCAAGAAGAGTTGTCCTAGGAGGGCTGGTGGGCACCTCAGCAGCTGTTGTCTCCTCCAGACTTCCATTGGGCTTCTCCTTGCTCCTGTCATGATTGGTTGCCACTGAAGAAGAATCAATATAATTTAGACCACAATAACAAAGTATAGGAAAAAATATCACTTTTCTTTGTGCTACTCACATCCATTGACGCCGCCTTTCCTACCAACCCTGCCGACAGTCCTGCGAGGGGTGTCTGGTGCTGAAGTGATTAGGTTGTCAACGTCGCAGTGGAGACGTGCCTTCTTGGCTGGGTTGTCCTGCTGCACCTTAAAAAGACAACAATGTATGCACAATTCTATACAAAAGCTTAAAAGTATTTGCATTTCGTGATAGTGGAGCTTGTGAGTCTAGCTTGTAAGTGTAGCATCATATGGCGAAAACAACAGACCTCAATATTTGGACAACGGCAATTTTATTGCTGGAATGTCATCCGGGAACATGTGATCTACAATAAACTTCCACGAGCAAGGAAGCAGCTCACCAGTCGATCATGTCAAAATAGGCACACAAGCTAGTGATTATGACGCCGCTATGGTTTGTCTGTGTTAACGCTTATAATATTATCACAAACACTTGGGTAATATTCAAGTTACGAAATGTAAATAGAGTATCGTTAAGTGTGCACACACGTCAGCAGGCAAAATTAGGAGCCTTTATAACTCATTTTGAAATTCTATCATCATTAATATACCAAATATTTATTTTGTGATATATCATTATGGCAGGATGCTAAAATATATTTTGTTATATAGATTTTAGGCCATATTGCCCATCCCTAATGAGAAACACTATAGATATAGACAAACATTCTGGAAAAACAAAGTGTGATGCAGTCTTTAGATAGTAGAAAAATATAAATTTAAAGTTATTAAAATTAGAAACCATATTAAATGAACACAGGGAGACGCTTGTTTGCAATTTACTTTTCTACTTGTTATAAAATTTCCAGTTCCTATGCAGCAACTCTTGAGCAAACATCTAAAATTAGAACCAAGTTCTCTGATAGGCTACTGCAATCCAGCAGGTTTTCAATGGAAATGTGACACTCTCCACCAATAAAACCATGCCTAATACAGTTTTAGGCAACTGTGCAAAATCAAATTGACTGATTTGAAAAAAAGAAAGAAAAAAAGTCAACAGAGGCTACTTCAAGGCTTATTGTCAAAACAACTGAAATGACTTGGGTATTTACCTTGACTGCAGTTCCTCTGATGAACTTTTTGATTGTTGAGAACAAGCCCCTCGCACTGGTAGGAGCATCTTCTTCTACTTCTGAATGCTTTCTCTTGGTCCGAGATGGGCGTGGTGCCAGACTAGGGATCGGTTGCTGAGACGCCTTACGCATTCTCAGCCTCATCGTTTTAGCCGTCACATGTAAGGCTGTTTGAAATAAAAAAGATTTACTTAGTCAAATGATACACAATCAACAGTACAGATGACACATAGGATGATTGAGGTACTTAAGAGAACTGAATACAAATGAAAGAAATGCATAAATTGAGCGTAATAGGTTAACCTAATAATCTAAAACACACTTAACGTTTAATACAGATAAATGTGAGAATGTGAAAATATATTTCCGTAGTATTGGTTTTGCTGGCTTCAACCATCTGGATGTATTCAACATCCCATTTCACTTACCTCACAGCAGCCAGATGGCTTTCAAAACACAAAACAATGGATCTTACACTATACACATTCAAGGCGATTTAGTTTGGACTGGAAAATTTGTTTATTCAACTTGTGATTTTAGCCATATCTGCGAAGAGCACACATCTTGCTCTCTCAAACGTAGATGTTCAAAGTATTCACACTGCCAAGGAGAAAAACTATTCACAGAGGACACCAATTGTAAGCACATCCTCTCTCGCTCTTGTGCTTGCGTAACAGCAGCAGACTGAAAATATGTCTGGACATATCCACAAGCTGTAGACACATCCATTCATACGGAATACAATTAAACCGAGTATGGGGGCTTCACTGTGTCTGATTTTAATGTACAGTATCAAAATAATAAACGACGGTTGTGCAGTAAAACACCAACCAGCATCACATTAATAAATAGTGAGAGAATTAAGATTGTTAAAATAAATGCGGAACACTGAAAGACAATATTGATGGAAACATTTACAGTATGTTCTTTAATTGCACTTTAAACAATGAATAATAAAAAGAGTTTGAAAAAAACACAAATATCTAACTGACATTATATATCAACTGTATCGATAAATTCGAGTTTTTTTGTTGCAGACAATTAAAAAAAAAAAGTAAATTGATGTTTTTCTCCTCTTGCTCCAATACTTATTGCCCCCAGGAGCTTCTGTTCCACTTTCATTTATTTAAAGGAGATTCACACAATTAGCTACACAACATGGCTACTGCTAACACGAACAAGAACGAGAAAGAAAAGTCAAATGTCATCAGTGATTTGGACAGGCGTGGAACAAATGACAGCACGATGCAAAGTTTGTTAAAAACAAAAGGCCGTAGCACAACAAGAGTATTCCAGGATCTGGGAAAAAAATAGCATCCAGCCAAGTGGGGGACATGCAACAAGAAAACGAACAGGACCGTAACAACAAACAAACTCCCGCTAAACAGCAACTTCCTGTGATGGAATGGTTTACTCAAGGTACCAAGTATGACAAGAAAGGAGCATAATAAAGAACAATAACTAAGCGGTCGATCTGCACTTGCTTAAGATGTGGTTTCCAAAAAGTGGAAAGCCTGTGTTTATCCATCTACTAAAACTATAGAGACACCTTAATGTTGGAGTTTATTATTTATTTGCATACAATGTACAATGCTACATTTTTGTTTACAGACATACTTAATTTGAAATAAAGGATTTAAGTTTGCACTTTATTGATTTCAATACTGCCGTTAAAGTGCAAGGTTTAATTTTTGTTTACAGAAGTATTTTATTGAAGACAAAAGTTTTGTCTCACAGAGTAAGTAAGGTCTTAATTTAAATTTTAACAAAGAGTCTATACAACATGCAATTTATATTTGCTCTAGAAATAATAACTTTATAAAGAAAGATGCAGTGTATGTTCATGCAATGTATCATTTTAAGTTGTGGCAGTCTTTGTCTTTCAAATTATTAGTTTAAATGGAAACTGAAAGCAAAATGTGTTGTACATTATCTGTCATATGTATTTATTGGTTTCTTTTAGATGTAGGAAAAAAAATGGAAATCAAATATTTCGTTAAAAAAAATATTTCAACATTTTATTTTTAGGCCATAGCGCCCAGGCCTACCAACACTGATTATTATGACTCTTGATATATATTAGTTGATGTTGAATCCTCACAAATACTATCTGGATGCTGTATGAACATCATTCCAAGCAATATATTTATACAAAGTCATTTTAGTGATGAAACGAACATGAGGGAACTTGACCGATCACCTAATTTACCTAAGATAACCACATTTGAATGAGCAGCAGAGGTGGGCCTGGGCCAACAACAAATTTTGCTGGACGATATATTGACCTACAAATTATAAAAGATATTATTGCAAACATTATTTTAAGACCAAATTAACCACTGATGTAGTGATAATACATAACTCAATTATACCCTTTCAAATGCAATAAACTTTTATTTCTAATCTATTTTAACATTGGAATGTTAACTTTTAAATATTCATGTTAAATAAAACAAACAAATAAAAATGAAATATACTGTGTCAGCAAAATGTTGCACTTAAATAAAAATGACAACCAACAGCAATAAAATAGGTTATGTCGCTGTTGAAGGGGTGGAGGACCACAAATATACACAACCATAACAGAAAAATAATATGGCTAAATAAAACTATTATTTACAATTATTGTCAATGTATCGTTGAATGTGTTAAAAAATAACTAAAATAAATAGACAATATACTTCCTTGGCAGAGGCAACATTGAATATTGTTCTTGCTTTATAAGAGCAATATTATCTGTATTTGTGTGTTTAAATATGTTAATCGCCTTCTATTTTCATTAGTAAACAATTTGGAATGTTATTAATAAATGCAAATTGGATGATCTATTGTTTTCACTTCCGGTTTATGTGACATCACGGAAGTTCACTTCCTGTTGAATGGACGTCTGTCTGTTTCAACGCGACAACGTTGAGTTTCTATCGATAACTTTGTGCAAATACAGTACAGCCTTAATGTTCAATGTGAATACTGTGTCTCAGTTGTTTGGACAGTAATGTGCTTCTTTAAGTTTAGATTGGGATATGACTATCCTTAAAAAAAATAGACATTAATGTTTGTTTTCATGTTTGCATTTAGACTAGCTAGCAAGCTAAAGCTAGTTGTTAATGGGTCCATAGGTTTATCAAAGTGCAGTTATCAATGCCGGTTTTTTGATCACTTTAATCTAATGAGGCAATACTAACCGTCGGGAGTTTTACAGCGGTTATCATTATTACCGTTTGAGCATGTAGTACATTATTATGTCATACCAACCTTTCTTACCTATTTGCACCTGTTTGTGTGTATTTGAGATCTGCAAGTCCCGAAAATTTGAAATCAAACCCTGGAGGCATGGCAGAGATATTTATAAAACAATCTTGCCTTCCTTCATACTTCCTTTTAATGAGCGGTTTGGAATTTGCCCAATTAGTGACTTTTTTTCCCCAATTGGTGGCGTCAGCGGATGTCTCTATATACGGCTAAGTTTTACCCAAAGAGCTTTGCGCTAGTCTGCCATTGTCATCTGATGTTGCAGTCAATAAGTTCCTTATTTTTCGCTATCCTGTGTTGTGGGGCAGCCTGGCTCGTACATGCAATTTTTTATCAACACCAAGTGCTGCCACGCAAGCCCAGAAAATACATTTTGGAAAATCAAGATCACATATACTGCAATTGGGTTAATTTCTACATTATATTTTACCTTTAGATTTATTCTCATTTACCAACCTCTTTTGGCTGTCCCGTTGACACTTACATGTTTCATAATGTACCACCAATTTTGTTTTTTAGTAGATAATTTAGTAACATTATAATCATAGAAAATGTAATGTAAAATTCTGTGCCATGCATTCACAGAACTCAGAAAAACATTTTCCATTTGGCATCTCTATCCTGTAGCCCCGCCCCCTTAGGTAATATACTTCCGGTGTTGTGATTTGTGTTTACAATCTGTCATGTAAAAAATATAACTTCTTGCTGGCTAGGCTATTAATAAATATTCTAGAACTACAACTGGTTCAGAACTAACAGTGTTCAGATTTTAATCATCCAAATACGATTAGCAGCAAAGTAGACAGCCGTCAACGTTGTAGCTCCGAGAGCGAACAGAGGGGACAACAATTAAGGTAGCTTGATGGCTAAAAAGTGTTGTCCGATACCAATACTTTTCGGTACTTTGATACTTTTATAAATAAAGGGGACCACAAAAAATTGCATTATTGGCTTTATTTTAACAAAAAATCCTAGGGTACAGTAAACATATAGCTCTTATTGCAAGTTTGTCCTTTAATAAAATAGTGAACATATTAGACAACTTGTCTTTTAGTAGTAAGTAAACAAACAGAGCCTCCTTATTAGTCTGCTGACATATGCAGTAACATATTGTGTCATTTCCCATTCTATTATTTTGTCAAAATTATTTAGGACAAGTGGTAGAAAATGAATTATTCATCTACTTGTTCATTTACTGTTAATATCTTCTTACTTTCTCTTTTAACATGTTCTACCTACACTTCTGTTAAAATGTAATAATCACGTCTTCTCCTGTTGTTTGATACTTTACATTAGTTTTGGATGATACGACAAATTTGGGTATCAATCCGATACCAAGTCGTTACAGGATCGTACATTGGTCATATTCAAAGTCCTCATGTGTCCAGGGACATATTTCCTGAGTTTATAAACATAATATAAATTTTAAAAAAACGAAAGAACATGTGATGCCAAAAAATATCGACGTAATCATAGCATCGACTAAATATGCGCGGGGGAGGCGGGGTGGACTGGTAATTTTCAGAGGCGGTATAGTACCGAATATGATTCATTTGTATCGCGGTACTATACTAATACCGGTATACCGTACAACCCTAATGTTTACTAACAAGCGAGCTTGTTAGGTGCTTCTGATCGTCTCCCGGTCCTGCAACTTAGTGCTGCATTTAGGAAAGATGAACAGCGAGTGCCTGCGGCTGAGGAGGGTGTTGCTTATTTAGATCATATTTTTATTGATATTTCATAAAAAAAACAGAAGTGATGTTTTGAGGCAAAAAATGATTGCTTAAAAACACAGATTTTTGCGTGAATTTCACTTGCCTGAAATTAAATAAAACAACGTGGTCATTTAGAAATAGTTTTTCTATATTTTATTATCTGGCTGAAAACGGCAATTAGTTTTTTTTACAAAGCAGACAGGAAACGTATCTGCACATTAGGGATCCTCATTACATTTGGGAACAAAATCTCGACACTAACATGCTATAAAATAACATTTGTGGTCATTTAGAAATTGTTTTTTCTAAATGACCACAATATTTATTTATTACAAATTGTTTATTAAATCATTTTTTTATTTTATAGCATGTTAGTGTCGAGATTTTGTTCCCCGATTTATTGAGGATCCCTAATGTGCAGATACGTTTCCGGTCTGCTTTGTAAAAAAATAAAATACAATATCAACACTAACATGCTATAAAATAAAATTTGTGGTCATTTAGAAATAGTTTTTCTAAATTACCACCATTTTTATTAGAAATAGTTTTTCTAAATGACCACAATTTCTTATTTTATAGCATGTTAGTGTTGAGATTTTGTTCCCCGATTTATTGAGGATCCCTAATGTGCAGATACGTTTCCTGTCTGCTTTGTAAAAAAAATTAAAAATCTCAACACTAACATGCTATAAAATAAAATTTGTGGTCATTTAGAAATTGTTTCTCTAAATGACCAGGATTTTTATTTATATGAGGGAACAAAATCTCGACACTACCATGCTATAAAATAAAAAAAATTGTGGTAATTTAGAAAAACAATTTCTAAATGACCACGAGTTTTATTTTATAGCATGTTAGAGATTTTGTTCCCTGATATAAATAAAAATCATGGTCACTAACATGCACTTACATGCTATAAAATTTTAAAAAATTATTTTATAGCATGTTAGTTTCGAGATTTTGTTCCCCGATTTATGAATGTGCAGATAAGTTTCCTGTCTGCTTTGTAAAAAAAAATAATAATAATCTCGACACTAACATGCTATAAAATAAAATTTGTGGCCATTTAGAAATATTTTTTCTAAATGACCATCATTTTTATTAGAAATGTTTTTTCTAAATGACCACATTTTTTAAAATTTTATAGCATGTTAGTGTCGAGATTTTGTTCCCCGATTTATTGAGGATCCCTAATGTGCAGAAACGTTTCCTGTCTGCTTTGTAAAAATAAAAATCTGGACACTAACATGCTATAAAATAAAATGTGTGGTCAATAAGAAATTGTTTTTCTAAATGACCACGATTTTTTATTTTATAGCATTTTAGTGCCGAGATTTTGTTCCCTTATTTATTGAGGATTCCTAATGTGCAGATGTTTTCTGTCTGCTTTGTTAAAAACAAAAACAAAAAAAACGTAATTGCTGTTTTCAGCCAGATAATAAAATCAATATTCATGTAACTGCCGTCCATACGTCGTTATCGGATATCCTCCCAAGCAAGGACCGTGAACATTGCTGTTGCTGCCGGCGAGCGGGAAATAAGAAAACGATGGTCTGAAATGGAGCTGGCTAACACAAACAGAGATATTTAGGGGCCCCTCCAACATAACACTAGTCGATGTATATCTCGCGTTTAACCCGATTACAACCAACCACCGAAACCCCAATTTTGCCAAGGTTGAAGGGTCTGGAAATGAGCAGCGAATCACGGCTACCTGACAAAACTACAGTGAGCAACACGTTTAACTAGCGGAAGGTGCAGAAACATTATATTACAGTAATCGCAATGTTTTAAAAATATGAATCAAGCTATCATTTCCCAATACTGCTGCGAGCAAGCCGATGCGGCATCAGCAGTTAGATGAAATAACGTTGCTTTAGGAGCATTCAGTCCTATATTTCACTTACAGCCCGTTTATTGACTCCTTTTACTCGTCTGTCATCTCGTATTATTTATAATTTGACTGATGTGCGGTATAAATCTACAGATTTTTATTTTTTTTACACACACAGTGCTGGTGATTGGTGTACTTACACAACATAACTGAAACTATGAATGGTAAATATGCCTGTTAGCTGGCTAACGTCAATCAGCGAAGTTCAGTCGTGGAATGCATCGAGTCCTTCCCCACACAGGAACCAAAAAATATGTAACTGCTTTTTTTTTTCATTTTTAACGGCAACACCTGGGCGTATAAATGTTTAAAAAAAATCGCTGTCATTGTTCGAGAAAGACGTGCGCCGTTGCGAGCCAAAACCGTTGTTAGTAGCGGTATCCTATGAAGGCCGCAGTTAGCTTAGCATAATTAGCCCAGCTAGCTTACTTGAAAACAACTACTCAGAGCTAACAGATGTGCACAGGCGGGGAGGGAAACATGTAGCTTGTCAGCTAACATTACGTGAAACAAGAGTGACCGTTGCGACTTACTTCACCGCGGTCCTCGGTGGGGTGGAAATATTGCCTTAAGACCCGAGCGCCATCACGGAAGAAGCAGTGATTGTTTTTCGTCTTCTGCGGCTACTTTTTCCCTTATCTACTCTATGGCCGTCTCCGTAATGACACACCGTTGTTACCAGGCGCCATTTCCCGCCTCTGCTCGGGCTCTGCAAGGTAAATACCCGTATGGGCACGGACACGCCCCCTTACCGCTCTTGCATCTTCAAATCCAATTGAACGGTTTTACATTTTTAAACAAACGCACACGATCATTTTTTAAATTATAGAGTGTTAAATAACGAATTATCTTTTTTTACTGTTACCTTACACATTTAGGCTTTAAGTATCATACCAGTTGACAGCACGAAGCAATGTATTTTAATAAAATCAAATTACAAAGTGGCATGGCTAATATTCTTATAAACCAAGTTTCCAAAATGCGGTCCGGGGGCCATTTGTGGCCCACATATCAGGGCTAAAAAAAAACACAAAAAAAACCTAATGTCATCCGAAAAAAACTGATAACTTGATACACATTTTTGAAAAGTCTTAGTATGCAGAGATCTTTTTTAAGTGGCATGACTAAGGTTCTTATAAACCAGGGTGTCCAAAGTGTGGCATTTGTGGGCCACATATCAGGACAAAAAAAACAAAAAACTGATAACTTAAGTTAAAGTACCAATGATTGTCACATACACACTAGGTGTGGTGAAATGTGTCCTCTGCATTTGACCCATCCCCTTGTTCCACCACCTGGGAGGTGAGGGGAGCAGTGGGCAGCAGCGGTAGCCGCACCTGTGATACCCATTTTGATTCACATTGATACACATTTTGAAAAGTCTAAGTATGCAGATATTTTTATTTATTTTTAAATGCTACATATATCAAACGTTAGTGCAGCTTTGTGTTTTAAGTGAAAGATTGTATCATTTTTAATTAGTATACCGTATTTTTCGGACTATAAGTCGCAGTTTCTTTTCATAGTTTGGCCGGGGGTGCGACTTATACTCAGGAGCGGCTTATGTGTGAAATTATTAACACATTACCGTAAAATATCAAATAATATGATTTAGCTCATTCACGTAAGAGACTAGACGTATAAGATTTAATCGGATTTAGCGATTAGGAGTGACAGATTGTTTGGTAAACGTATAGCATGTTCTATATGTTATAGTTATTTGAATGACTCTTACCATAATATGTTACGTTAACATACCAGGCACGTTCTCAGTTGGTTATTTATGCGTCATATAACGTACACTTATTCAGCCTGTTGTTCACTTTTCTTTATTTATTTTAAATTGCCTTTCAAATGTCTATTCTTGGTGTTGGGTTTTATCAAATAAATTTCCCCCAAAAATGCGATTTATACTCCAGTGCGACTTATGTTTTTTTCCTTCTTTATTATGCATTTTCGGTCGGTGCGACTTATATTCCGGAGCGACTTATACTCCGAAAAATACGGTACATTGCTTTTCTTACATTTTTACTGTTTTTTTTGGACAATGTCACAGGCCAACAAAACTTGAGCGGCAAATGGCCCTTAGGCTACACTATTAGACATCCCAGAGATAAGAAATAAGAGTACAATTTTGCATCATTAAGTTTTGTCTTTAGACGTGTTTCCAGCATGTTTTTTACCAAATAAAAAAATATCAAAATGGCCAACGCATACTTTGACTTTTTGTTATGCAGCCCTTGGCGAAAAAAGTGTGGACACCCGTGATATAAACGAAACAATTTCATGTGTTTAATACAGTACTGCTAGGTCAACTAGACATACCTCACTAATGGAGAGGTGCCCATTGTATTTGGTAAGTTTTCTCTTTGATCAAAAACAAACAGCATGACTCCCAAGTATTGATCAGTAATGATTTGTTTAATTAGCAGGAGTCACGTGCATGATCAGTATCATTTAGAAAATACATAAGGGGCACCCTTCTAGTGTTCACAAAAAATCATTTAATTGGCTATAAGCAAAGTCCTTGGCATTCCAAATGCTTTTCCAACCCCTGTAAACACAACACTATTATGTCCCAAAAAAATGTGGTAAAAAAAAAAAAGTCAAAATGCCTCCTTAATAAACAAGAGTTGTTTCATTTCCAATTGAAGAGAAAAAAAAAACATGTCAACTACTGTAGACTCTTTTAGACTACTCAGCTATGAAGAGGCACTCAATTGCAAAGCAGAATAGTCAATGCACAGAATTCATATTGTCCAAGCCTAACTTCAATACCGAATCAAACACCAGTCTAGTATGTTATGAGTTCTTTTCTTGTATAATTATGTAACAATATTCAATTACATCCATAATGGTCCATGATATTAAGGATGCAAGCAGTAAACTTCGATTCATACTGAAGTCCGTGGAAGGCGTTTGAATGAGATTGAGCTGTACAAAATTCCCATTTAGAGAACGTCGATGGCTTGATGTCGCTTTCCGTAATCCACAGCCCGATCTCCCTGCATGTCTCGATCTTCATCATCTGGGATGGGAAAAAAAAGGCACA